>NW_027395360.1:0-135452 GCF_047511655.1 Castor canadensis
ACTCTGGAAAAAAATTTGGAGGCTACTTAAAAAGCTAGACATCGATCTACCATTTGATCCAGCAATACCACTCTTAGGGATATACCCAAAAGACTGTGACGCAGGTGACTCCAGAGGCACCTGCACACCCATGTTTACTGCGGCACTATTCACAATAGCCAAGTTATGGAAACAGCCAAGATGCCCCACCACTGACCAATGGATTAAGAAAATGTGGTATCTATACACAATGGAATTTTATGCAGCCATGAAGAAGAACGAAATGTTATCATTCGCTGGTAAATGGATGGAACTGGAGAACATCATTCTGAGTGAGGTTACCCTGGCCCAAAAGACCAAAAATCGTATGTTCTCCCTCATATGTGGACATTAGACCAAGGGCAAACACAACAATGGGATTACACTATGAGCACATGATAAAAGCGAGAGCACACAAGGGAGGGGTGAGGATAGGTAAGACACCTAAAAAAATTAGCTAACATTTGCTGCCCTTAACGCAGAGAAACTAAAGCAGATACCTTAAAGCAACTGAGGCCAATAGGAAAAGGGGAACAGGTACTAGAGAAAAGGGTAGATCAAAAAAGAATTAACCTAGAAGGTAACACCCACGCACAGGAAATCAATGTGAGTCAATGCCCTGTATAGCTATCCTTATCTCAACCAGCAAAAACCCTTGTTCCTTCCTATTATTGCTTATACTCTCTCTACAACAAAATTAGCAATAAGGGCAAAATAGTTTCTGCTGAGTATTGTGGGGGTGGGGGGAGAGGGAGGGGGTAGAGTGAGTGGTAAGGGAGGGGGTGGGGGCAGGGGGGAGAAATGACCCAAGCCTTGTATGCACATATGAATAATAAAAAAAAAAGACTGGCTTTTATCCTCTTAATAACATTACCACCATTACTACTCAGCCTACAAACATCTAAGTCTACAAAATTGTCCATATCTCTTCATGGTATCGAGAAAGTGGTAAAAGCCAATAAAGAACAAGGCTACAAAGAAAAACACAGCTTGGTGGATGACAGTTTCCTCAGGAATAATGTGAACATCAGCACAGAGGAGGAAATGGGGGGACTGAACTTCAGGGTGCTGAATGTTATATTTCCATCTGGGTATTTACACTCGATATACTAACTTCTCAATAAATTCCACTGTAAAATTTCAGAGATGATGCTCATCCTAAAAAAACTTGGCCACGGAACAAAACAGATTTCTGTATGTCTTTTTGTCACACAACTCCTGAGGAAAGAGACAGCTTTACGCATTCATAAAACTCAAAATGTGATAAGAGAGCAATTTCTGACACTAACTGTACAGGACAGCCAAGCGATGGACACCACAAATATGAAGGCATGGCACACACAAGTATATCCACAAACTTGAAGCTCCAGCTACAAAAGTCTCATCTCCTCTCTCCTCCAGCAGGAAGGGCAGCTGTGAGTGAAGGTACTGGCAAGAAGAAGTCGGCCCTGTTCCTCCAAGATCCTGATGAAATTTTTGTCAGCGTCCTGTTAAAAAAATGAAAAATTTAGTCATTAAAACATCCTGCGATACTTAGTAACAATGTAATTTCATTATTAAAATCTGACATTTTGTTTCGGATAGAAGACACAAATAACACATGTCATTTAAAAGTAATGTGTTGAGGCTGCTAGGGCCATGACCCAGGGGGAGAGGACTGCCCAGCACGCCCAAGGCCCAGGGATCGATCCCCAGCTGCAGGTAAAAATATTGCTGCCCAAGGAAACCCAGAGTAAAAGCACAAAGATCCGTATTATAAAATGGTCACAGCAACTTTATCATAAAAAAACGGACAACTCTATAACGTGTAGCAAAAGATCTGCCTTGTAATCCTAGCTACTCAGGAAGCAGAGATAGGGAGGATTAGTTCAGTTAGCATGACCCTATCTCAAAAACACCCAACACAAAACAGATCTGTCTGCGTGCCTCAAGTGTTAGACTGCCTGCTTGCAAGGGTGAGGCCCTGAGTTCAAACCCCAGAACCACCAAAACATAAAAATAACATTAAGAAAGAATGCAGAAATTGTAGACCATTTGCTGTTTTATAAAAACACTGTATGGAAGGTGGTAAACAAACTCAAGGTTACCCACATCACATGGAGAATCTTTAAGACATGTTCAACACACAAGGTAAGGTACAGAGGAGCAGTGATTTTAAAAACATGCAGAATGTAAATTCTGAGATACTTATGTAGATAATGACAGTATACAAGTAGATGTGGGAATGAACACCAAATTCAACATGGGGATAACTTTCAGGATGTGACACAGGCCACAAATAAGCACATGAACATAGGTAAAACACAGAGGGCAGAGACCACAAGTGATACGGCTCAAGGGCTAACTCTACCAAACTCTGAGCATGGCTCTTCCTTCTACACAACTACTTCTGCTCACCATCCCTAAAGGATCCCAGCTGTCCCCCTCAACAGAGACTCCTGACCTAGGCCTATGCCACATACCAGCATGAAATAGCCAAAGATTCCCCATTTCAAAAAAGATTTCAGGGCCTCTAGTCATTTAAGTGACGTTAGCAACAGATAACGTGCAGTTAAGTGCTAGTGGTGGGCATATGCACAGAGAACCTAAAATGCATGATTCTTCAGAGTCACCTAGAGAAAAACACTTAAAAGGCCTCTGTTACGATCAAAGTAGCCCTCCGAGCTCATGGGATAATGCAAGATATTTTTGAGTAGAGAAAATACCACAAGACAAAGCCGGTTAAACCAGGCAGTAAGTACTAAGATATAAAAAGTGAGCTGGGCACCGGTGGCTTATGCCTAGCTACTCATGAGGTAGAGATCAGGAGGATCACAGTTTGAAGCCAGCCCAGGCAAACAGTTCTCAAGACCGTACCTTGAAAAAAACCCAATACAATCAGGGCTGGCATAGTGGCTCAAGTGGTAGAACACCTGTTTAATAAACATGAGGCTCTGAGTTCAAACCCTAGTCCCACCAAAAATAACCAAAAATCATACTGCAAAAGGCACATCAGAAATTCATTGGGGAGAAGCCTACAAGAATAATCTAAAAGAAGAAATACTACAGGTAGTCAATGAGAATTTTATAGAGATGATACTGGATATGGTCAACCAAAATGTACAGGAGACACTCAAGAAATTCCAAGCATTATATGCTTAGACTACACTAAACTGACAAAAAAATACCTTATTTTATTCAATGAATTATCTTTAACTACTTTAACTGTTTTTACAGTTTTTAAATTTTTTTACATAAAATGAACACATCATTCAGCTACACAAAAAATATTTTCTTTCTTTATATTTTTATTCCATAAGCCATTTTCTATTTTTAATTTTTTGGACCCTTTTGGTTAAAAACTAAGATGAAAGCAGACACATTAGCCTAGCCCAGTGTCAGGACCTCAATATCATTATCCTCCACCTCCACATCTTGTCCCACTGGCAGGACTTTAGGGGCAGTAACAAGCATGTAGCAGTCTCCTAGGACAACAGTGCCTTCTTCTGGAATTCCTTCTAAGGACCTGCCTGAGGCTCATCCTGAGAAGGGGCCAGTCTTCTCAGAAATATGTCCATGGTCATTTGCTTCATTTATTTCTTTTTTCTCATCAATTTGCTAGTAAGGAGATGATGAACCATGAGCATTCATGATTTACCTCTTCCCTTTGTTGTGGGGAAGGGAGGTTATTGGGGTTTGACTGCAGGGTCTCACACTTGCTAGGCCAGTGCTTTACCACTTGAGACACAACCCTGACCCTTTTTTCTTTTAGTTACTTTTGAGATAAGGTCTTGTGCTTTTGCCCAGGGCTGACCTTGGACTACATTCCTTCTACCTCTGCTTCCCATGTAGCTGGGATTACAGGCATACTACACCATTCTCAATTTGTTCTTTGAGATACTGCTAACTTGCCCCGGTAACACTGTGCTGGCCTCAAACCACAATCTTCCTATATCTGCTTTCCTCCCAAATACCAGGGATTATAGGCACAACACCCAGCCATGAACATTCTTTATTAATAACGATCTTTCAGTGATAGCATGCATGTTTTCAAACTTTTTAAAGTTTTTGTTGAGGTTTGCAAACCATTCACTTGAGCTGGGGGTATAACTCAGCAGTAGAGCAGTTGCCCAGGATAAGCAAAGCCCTGGAGGAGAAAGACAAGCAGGAGGTGGGAAGAAGGACAGAGGAAAACGAGAAGGGAGGAGGAGGAGAAGAGGAGCAGCAGCAGCAACAGCAGCAGGAGGAAGAACCCTACTTCTAAACCCTTCATTGTAAATTCTTGGGAGCTCTTCTCTTCTTACTGTGCAATTTCCTTTGCTCTTGCTTCTTCAGCTATGTTCCTCTTCCAGTTCCAGCAAGTCAGGAACCACCTCTAGCAGCTCCTCAATGTCATCCACATCCACCTTAAAGTTGTTTGACATCTCAACCACCACCTGGATTTCTGCATCCTCCTCACCTTTGATAAGTCCGCTGAAGTCATGGACAAATCTCCTTAGTGTCTACTTCAAGAAACAGATGCCATTAATTCACTTCTTGGGGACATGGCCTCAAGCCCAAGCAAGGTTCTTGATGGAGTTATATATGCAATCCTTGGAGAAATGCATCAGTGTTTCCTCAGCTGCAATAGCCTGGACAGAGGTCCTCCTTGGTTAGTAGTCCTTAAAAATTGCTATAACTCCTCAATCTACTGGTTGTCCCAGAGAGAAGGTGTGGAAGAAGAAGCATCATTTTGATATTGAGATGAACATCACCAATAAAAGAAGGGTACATGAGAACATTATCAACAACAAACAACATCTTGAAAGGCATGCTGTTTTCAAAGAGTATTTCTCCATTTAACTGCCACAGCAATTCAGGAGATCATTCTGAATCATCCATGGTCTCTTATTGCTCCTGTAGGTCACTGGCAGTGTGTATTTACTCATGCGCTTGAAAGCCATGAGCGTCTCACTGTGACAGATCACAAAGGGTTTCAATTTATAGTCTATAACATTGCCCCAAGCAAGATTGGTATCCTGTCCTTAAAAGCTTTCAGACCTGGCATTGACTTGGTCACTTACAGATCAAAGATCTTTCCAGTATTCATTTCCAGAATCTGGATGTTTCATCCACATTGAAGATTTGCTCTGACAAATAATTTTCCTCCACAATTATCTTACCTACTTTCCAAACATTCTTCAGCAGCCTAACCACTCATTTTCACACATGTAATGAATAATGATTCTTGAATCATTCAAACCACTCACAAGTAACAATAAATTCAACATCACAGTTGGGTCCAAGCTTTTCTTTCAATTTCACAAACAAATGCTATGCTTTGGCCGTGATTCTCATGCTGTGGTGAAGGATATGCTTCTGTCCCAGGTCATTAGAAGTTTCTCCATACATGATGTAGGCCTTTCTCAAGTTTTTGTCAGTCTCATTGCCTTCAATGAAGCAGAATGTTTAACAGGCTCCCATAACTTGTTCTTATTCTTCAGGAGAATAGACTATGATGTAATGAGACATCCCTGACTAATGTGCAATAATCATCACTAATTTTCCACCTTTGTAGTCCTTAAGTCACTTTTAATCTCATTTCCAAGCCATTTAGTCCATGTGACCTATTACGGTCAAAATTAGCAGTAGATTTTGATGATGTCAGATTAAATCAACACAAGAAAATATGATGCAACCAAGAGACGTGATAAACACAAAATGCATGGAGCCACTACTAGTGTAGCATGACATACTGTTTTACAGTAAACTATTCTTAATACAAATAGAAAGGACACGTTATAACTAAACAAAGTACACTATAGTAAATGCAAAAAGCAGAAACAGATTTGTCTGCTATTGTTATCAGTTATGTGATATACACAAATCTATGTGCTATACTTTTATAAGATAGCATCACCACAAACATGTAATGTGTTGCACATTATAGATACTACAATGTCATTAAGCTATACCAACTTTTAAGCTCCTTTAATCTTATGGGAACACAGTAATATATGTGGTCCATTGTTGATCAAAAGGTCACTATGCAGCATATGACTATTTCAATATTATCTACCATTAACCATTGCTATGTGTTATCAGTGTGAATTAATTCACTAGACTACTTTTCTCATTAACAAGCTTTAGAAACTATAAATAGCACAAAAATGCACTGATTCCTGAAGATGGGGAAAATCTTAAAAAGGAGATGGCAAACAACAAAAGCATATTTAGCTTCCTTTAACATTTTAGCCAGAGCCAGCAGCTTTGTGTGTATAAATCACAATTATATAATCCCCTATTCTAGGCATTTAAGCAAACAAATACACAGTTGTCCTTTTAAGTCAAACAGATTACTTGGTAGAATTCCTGCTACCCAGGAAGTCATTCCACACATCCCCTTCAGTCCTAGGATTCTATATACAACAAACACACATTCATTGATATCCCTCTAAAGTCAAACCAAAAATAACATTCAATCAGAAACAGTAGGGCTGGTACCATGGCTCAAGTGCCTTCCTGGCAAGCATAAGGTCCTGAGTTCAAACCACAGGCCTGTCAAAAAAAAATTGAAGTGAGAAATAATGGAGGACTTGAGAAGTGGCTCAAGTGGTAGAGCACCTGCCTAGCAAATGTGAGTACCTGAGTTCAAGCACCAGTACCACCAAAAAGAAAAAGAAAAGAAATAATGGAAATCATCTGGTACTTTGGAAACAAGGCAGGCTGTGAAACAGCTTGAGTAAATTACTGTATCTATTTGAGCCTGCCTCCAAGTAGCAAAATGGCCTTCTTTTCCATGAAGAGATGCTAAAGGCATTAAAAATATAAAGCAAAAATAAAACTCATAACATTTGGCCTTACCAAACACACACACACTACAGAAGTAGTAGCTAAGTTCAACACAAGAATGAAAGCAAAAACAACATCAATACGCATGGCAGTAAATAATGACTAACATTTCTCTCATTCTGTAAAATGTGTATGAGAAAAACATGCATTTAATGAGTTACAAATTTTCTAACTAAAATCAGCTGGCATAAACCATAATCGAGAAAGTATTAAGTTAATATGAATAAAACAGTTCCACAAATATCAATGAATGATTCTTATAAGCAAATCAAATACCAGGCAGAAGGAATATTCACGTATAGACAATTCAAACACTATATATCAGAAAACTGAATAAATGTAAAGCACATTTTAACATAATCCATACCACAAAACTGATTCTTGGACTCAGGGTATAGCTAATTGGTAGAGCACATGCGTGAGGCCCTGGGCTCAATTCCCAGTAAATACACATATATTTTTCATGTTACATATGAAACAATTTTAAACACTTAAAAAGTCTTACCATACAAGAAAACTGATGCACTTTAGCAAACCTCACATCTACAGCCAGAAATTCATATTGGCTCACCTGCTTAGTAAAATAAACTTTTTAAAGAATTTTAGAAAAATAGGTCTCCAAAACTTGTATCTCAAGCTGGGTCTTCTTCTCAACTCAGATCCATATGTACAACTACCTAAGGATATTTCTTATAAGTCACAGACGCCTCAAATATGACACCTCAAACTGAACTCATCATACTCTGCAGCCTAATGCTCTTCCTATACTCACTGCTGCAGTAAATGTCACCAGAATTCATTCAGTTTCCCAAGGCGGGCATTAGAGAATTCATTTTTATTCATCGCACAAATATTTATTAAATCCTAATGATAGGCATGAACACAACAGTGTCTAGAAATTATGCAGACTTCAATCTCTCTGAAGCCCAGTAAATCTTACCCATTATACCTCCTTTACAACTCCTGAATCCATTTCCATCCCTTATGTCCCATTTACACTACTCTACTACCAGTCCTCATTTCTCAACTGAATTACTACAATAGCTGTAACTGACCACCAGGCTTCCAAGTTCACTCTCCAAATCATCATCCAAACTGCTGCCTATCTGACCACTTCACTTTTCTTTTTCTGTATCCCATAATTTTCTCAAATTAACGAATCAATTTTCCTAACCGCCCATGAAATTTTAAAATTCTGTCACTATCTTTAGATGAAAAAGTTTGCTGAAGTCTATAACACTAGTTTACCATAGTACCTAAAGCAGTAGTACTGGAAATCCCTGATTTATTAATGAAAACAATAAAGATTTATTATAGATAAAATTACCAAATGAGTAGTGCTTGACAGTAGTCTTTGACATAAAGCGAAAAACATCCTTGCATATAAAATCAAGAAAATACATGAGTTCACAAAAGTGTTCGGTTGTTTTTGTGTGTGTGTGGTATTGGGGTTTGAACTCAGGACCTACAACTTGAGCCACTCCACCAATCCTTTTTCGTGACAGGTTTTTTTCTGAGATAGGGTCCTGAAGATATTTGCCCAGGCTGTCTTCAAATGGCAATCCTCCTGATTTCTGCCTCCTGAGTAGCTAGGATTACCACCAGCACGTGGCAGTACTGTCTTCTTAAGAAAGGATTCAATACTGTAGTACTCTCCAGGGTACTACACTTCTCTATTAACAGAAGCTTGAAATAATGCCTGCTATATGGCACTCAGTAAATATTTATTAAAGGAATTAAACTACTTCTTAATCATGTTTAACCACGTCTTTTACTAATCTCCATAGACCTTCATCATAAAAAATACACTTAAAGCCAGATGTGATTGAGCACACCTATAATCCCAACACTTGGGAGACTGAGGTAAGAGGATCACAAGTTCCAGGCCAACCTGAGCTTTAGGGGAAAATAATCTCAAAAACAAAAAGGCTGGTCCAGGGGGTCCCACTTGGAGTCTTACCTACCTGAAAGGCAGTCATTGGGAGGATCACAGTTCAAGACCATCTGGGGCAAAACAATGCTAGACCTCATCTCAACCAATAAAAGCTGGACATGGTGGCAGGCATCTGTCATCACAGAAACACAGGAAGCAGAAAGGGTATATAGGAGGATCACTGTCCACGGCTGCCTAGACAAAATGTGAGAGAACCTATTAAAAAAAAAAGTAAAAATAAATAACTGAATAAATAACAAAAAGGGCTGGGGGTACAACTCAAGTGATAGAGTACCTACTTACCAAGTGTGAGGACCTGATTTCAAACCCCAGTAACTCCTCCACAAAAACATATATATATGTATATTATTCATCTATATAAAATATTGTACAAAGAACAAACGTCAACTGATTTTCTCATTTATTTTTAAAACTCTTTATAAACATTGGCAAACTAAAGAGCAAGCCAAGGAAGAGAAAAAGGCATACTGACACTTGTTAATCAAGCCTAGGGATTCCCTGGTTTTCTCCTGCCCGTGTACAGCCTAAACATGACCTGTCCATCAGATATCAAGAGCCCAAAACTCAGGTACAAGGATGTGTAGGTTACTTTACACCACCCACTACTCCACTGCCATTCCCTCACCACATAGACTGTATGACAAATGAAGCAGATGTCGGCTTTTTTTCTAGAAGAGCTTAAACTCGAAATTAGTTTTTTAAAAAATCGTAGCCAATAATACCAACCAAAGTGTTTTTGGAAGTCCTGAAATGTTCTATTTTTTCTTCCTTTTCACTTCGGAAGACCCTTCTTCATGTTTCATGTTAAATTAAAAAATGACATTTTAACCAATCATACAGGTATTCTGACTTCATAACAGTGTTAACATTTCATATTAAATACTCTGAACATGAACACACAACAGGAAACTATTCTACTTTTACTCCAATATTATATTTCCTTGTTTAAAGTTTAAAAACAAGAAGTAATAAATCCAAGATAGAACCCCAATTTTCAAAGTAAGATCTTACAAAAGTTTCAAAAATCACTGTCCTATGGAAAGAGGATGAGGTGGGAGTCAGAGGACTCAGGAGGAAAAAGTCTATCTTTAAAACATACTCAAAGTGTGGCCTAGAAAAACTTTTTCTATCAAACTGCTGGGTCCTTGCTGGCACGAAGGGTGCCTTACTTTCTTTTCTAGTCCGGGCACTCTGGACACTTTACCAAATAAAACTAGCCTTACAAACTCTTGAGATATTAGAGAAACAGTACAGTATACAGATTAAGGGACTGTAAATGAGTCTAATGGCCTGGCTGAGTCACAGCTCTGACTTTGGACAAGTTACCCTTACTTTTAGAGCTGTGGTCTTTTATTCTCCCATCTGTAAAGTGGGACTATAAAGACTTTACGTAAAAGGTTTTTGATGATTCAATGAGATACCATACGCATACAATCCACATACCACTCAACTTAACACAAGAAAACTATCCTGGTTGATTTGTCTGTACTTAGTTTTGTCTAGGTAAACTACATCAGCTGAAACTTTACTCTTAGACCTTACAAAACCACCATCGCTTTGCAAGAAATCTTGCCTTTAACACTCCTGTCAACAGTAAGTCCAGTGGGGGAGTCAGGACAATTAATGCTCTCCCGAAGGCAATCACTTTTCTTTACCTCTTTTGACCAAAACACAGTTTCCGCTGAGTGTCGCGCACTGGGAGCCATGAGAACCCAAGCAAATCAAGCAAGCTAGGAGACCAGGAAGCTCAAGGCTTCCTTCCCTCCTGAGGTGAAGCGACCCTGCGTGAAGCACCCGCGGGGGCCCCGGGGCTGTGCTCCCAGGCAGCTGACGAGGCTCCTGGCCCAGCTAGCCAACGCCTGGTCCTTCCCGCCAGCCCCGGCCGCGCAGCGCCAGTCCACCTAGCTTCCTCCACGTCCCCACCGGGCCCACTCCACCACCGGGTCCCCTACCGCAGGCGCCGCAGCCCTTCCGGGCCCCCTGACTCACCCGCGATGCAGGTCCGGGGCTCCGCGCGATGCCAGCAAGGGTCGGAAAGGACTCAGGGAGGATTTGGATTCGCCAAGGCAGAGGGCAGCCTAGGAAGAGAAGCCTGTGCGACGCCCGCCTGGGCCCACGCGGCTGCACCCCCAAACCCACCGGGAAAAGGTACCGCCCACCTGGGCCCGGCCTGCGAGGCGGGACCCAGCTCCGAACTCGGCCCAGTGCCAGGCGGCCCAGACCTCTCTGCTGGTCTCGGGAGACCGCGAGTGCCGCCGCCCAACCCGGGCCCCGCAGCTCTGCATGCGCGCATTCCCTCCACCTGCCGCCGCAGTTCAGCTCCTGGCAAGAACCCGCGGTAGCCGAGGAAGCGGAGGAAAGGAGGTGTCCACGCACACGCTGCGGCTCTGCGCCGCGACCGCCGAGCAGGTCACGCGAGGGCGCTGGCGCTTGGGTTGCGTCACTCGAGCCCCGCCCAGAAACCTGCCGAGCCCCGCCCTCCTCCCTCTCCTTGCAGTGGGGGCGGAGCCTGGACCACTGGGTTATAGTAACTGGCTAATTTCAGAATCACCTTGCTTCCTACCAAAAGTGGATGTTAATGGCCTTCCGGATAGCAGGGGACAGATAAGGCCACTTAGGAAAAGGACGCTAACAAAAATGAGACTCAGGTGGGCGACATAAAATGAGTGCACAGAATAGAAGGAAATGCTTTTAATAAAATAAAGGGAACTTGATTGTGTAAAATTCTGACACACTGAATCTCTCAAATAGTATCATTTATTATTGTTGTTGTATTAATGAAAGTGGCTTGACGCTCACGATTTTTAAAAAGAAATGCTCTTAATATTATTCAGCAGGTGCACCAAGGCAGACAGCTTTCTGGAATTAGAGGTTTATCCAAGATACTTCTTTGTGCACTTCTTGTGAACAAACTTCACCAGAAAGAGAAAATTGGGAAACTGCATTAGCTCTGGGGAAGATTTCACGTTGCTTGGAACAGATGTGAAATGCACATAAGACAATTAGTAATGCAAACAGTGATCCACTAATTATAACAGGGACTCATTAATCCTCCCAAACCCATTATTCTCCATTCACAATTTCAATAATTAAAATCTTAAGGCTCAGGAGGTTAAATACTTTACTTAGCTAGAGAGCTAGGATTTGCACAACAGCACTGTGGTGCCAAACTTCTTTCTCGCTTTTTAAAAATTTTTTTTAATTTTTATTCTTTTTAAAACTTCTTTCTCTTAAACATTACTATACACCGTACACTGCCTCTCAAGGTCTAAACCTCCAGTTTTGACTTCCTTCTGCAATTCAGGTACTTAAATCTCTTAACATTTCCATAACAGAGTTCAACTCTTTAAAGGAACAGGTATAAAATCAAATTCCAGATCTAGTAAAAAAACAAAAAACAAAAAACAAAAACACATAAAGTACCATCACTAAGTTTTATTATATAAAAGGAAATTGAGGTCCAGGCAAAATTGATTTATAAAGGAACCAAACGAAACCCCCCCCCAAAAAAAAGCACACCTATGTTGACTATTTCCACCTGCTACCTGGATAATGCCTGCCCTTATTTAACTCTATTTTTTCAACAGCAGAAATTAATTATACAAAGGGGATTCATTGTGATATTTCCATACATACATGTAAAGTACCTTGATTAAATTCACCCCATCTACTACTCTTTTTAACCCCTCCATGTTTAACTCTTCAGAATTTTTTCTGCACTTTATAAAAAAAGATTTCAATATTATTTTCAAAGTCTAGAAAAACCCTAGTCAACCTAGATTTTTATTCAATAGTGCCAGAACCCACAGAAAGATGTAGCTGCAGCCAAACTACCAAAGTTTCCCAATAGAGAAATTGTCCAAGTTCAAGTTCTATGAACTACAAATGACCTAGATATGATTCAGGTTCAAAGCAGAAACTAAAATGAAAGTAAAATGCCCTTAGAGGAAAAGTTAAGAGGGGTAAGAGGAGTAGGGAGAAAGAGGTGAAATTCACTATGGCCATCTTCTAACCATGGGAGAGACTGTAGTAATCCTGAAGTTTCAGATTCTACTTTTCCCTTATCTCTATAACCAAGAGCCATCCTGTAATTACAGATGCATATTGGATGGCATCATAACAATGAATTATTTATTTTAAACCCTTTATACTCTAAAGACAGTTAATCTTGTGTTGTCCTATGTATTTGATTTTTTTGAGGCTATTATAAATGGAATTATTTTCCTATATTCTTTCTCAATTCGTTAATTGTTGGTGTATAAAAAGGCTACTGATTTTTATAAGTTGATTTTGTACCTTGCTACATTGCTGAAGCTGTTTATGGTATCTAGGAGTTTTGGGGTGAGTTTTTTGGGTCTTTGAGGTAAAGGATCATGCTGTCTGCAAATAGGGATACTTTTACTATTTCTTTACCTGTTTGGATTCCTTATATTCCTTCTTCTTGCATTCCTTCTTGCACTGGGTAGGAATTCCAGGTCTACGCTGAATAGGAGTGAGCATCCTTGTCTCATTCCTGACTTAGGGGGAATGGTTTCAGTTTTTCCTCATTAAGTATGATGTTGGCAATAGGTTTGTCATGTACAGCCTTTATAACGTTGAGGCACATTCCTTTTATTCCTAGTTTTCTTAGAGCTTTTATCATGAAGTTGTGTTGAATATTCACAAAGGATTTTTTCTGAATCTATTGAGATAATCAACTGGATTTGTCTTTGCTTCTGTTAATGTGTTATATTACATTGATTGATTTGCATATGTTGAACCATCACTGCATCCCTGGGATGAAGCTGACTTGGTCATGGTGAATGATCTTTCTGATATGTTGTTGGACTTGGTTACCATTATTTTATTGAGGACTTTTGTGTCAATGTTCATTAAGGAGATTGGCCTGTAGTCCTCCTTTTTCAGATGTGTCCTTGTCCAGTTTTGGGATGAGTGTAATGCTGGCTTCATAAAATGAGTTAGGTTTCTATTTTGTGGAAAAGTTGAAGGAGTATTGGTGTTAGTTCTTCTTTGAAGGTCTGGTGGAATTTCGCTGAGATCCCATCAGGTCCTGGAGTTTCTGGTTCAATTTCATTTTGAGTTATAGATCTGTTTAGGAGGTTAATATCCTCTTGGTTCAGTTTTGGATGGTCATAAGTATCTAGAAATTTGTCCATTTCTTCAAGATTTTCAAATTTATTGCAATGTATGTTCTCAAAGTAGTCTCTGATGATTCCCTGGATTTCCATGGTGTTTGTTGTTATCTCCCCTTTTTGTTCCTAATTTTACTAATTTGGGTCTTTTCCCTCCTTGTTTTAGTTAAATTTGCCAGGGGGTTGTTAATCTTGTTTATTTTTTCAAAGAACTACCTTTTTGTTTTGTTCATTCTTTGTATTTTTTGTCTCTATTTCATTAATTTGGGCCCTTTAAAAGTTTTTTCTCTCTTTCTACTTGCTTTGGATTTTGCTTGTTATTGTTTTTCTAGGAGTTTGAGATGTAGCATTAGGTCATTTATTTGAGATCTTTCTGTCCTTTTAATATATGCACTCATGGCTATAAACTTTCCTCTTAGGTCTGCCTTTGTTATGTTCCATAGGTTCTGGTAGGTGGTATTTTCATTTTCATTAGCTTCCAGGGACCTTTTGATTTCCTCTCTTATTTCTTCTTTGACTCACTAATGCTTGAGAATGTGTTATTAAGCCTCTAATTATTTGCATATTTTCTGCTGTTGTTTTTGATGAGTTTTAGTGCATTGTGTTCAGATAGGAGTCAGGGTTTATTTCTATTTTCTTATATTTTCTGAGACTTCCTTGTGCCCTAAGATATGATCAATTCTGGAGAAAATTCCATGGGCTGCTGGGAAGAATGTATATTGTGCTGTTGCTGGATAAAATATTCTGTGGACATCAGTTAAGTCCACTTGATGTACGGTGTCATTAATTTCTAGGATTTTTTTAATGGATTTTTTTGTTTGGATGCCCTACCTATAGGTGATAGAAGGATATTAAAGTCTCCCACTACTCCTGTGTTGGAATCTGTGTGCTTTTAAGTCCTTTAGTGATGAAATTGGGTGCATATAGGTTTATAATTGTTGTTTCCTTTTGTTGTTTTGCCCATTTTATTACTATGAAGTGTCCTTTCTTTATCTCATTTGATCAAATAAGTTTGAAATCTATTTTGTGTGACATAAGTATTGCTACTCCTGCCTGTTTTGGGGGACCATTTGCTTGTAAATCTTCTTCCAGCCTTTCACTATAAGCCAGTGTTCATTTCTGTCAATAAGATGCGTCTCTTGTAAACAACAGATTGTTGGATCTTCCTTTTTAATCCAGTTCACCAAATGGTGTCTTTCAATGGGAGATTTGAGTCCATTGACATTTAGTGTTAATATTGATTTATATGTGGTGATCCCTACCATCTTGTTGTTTTTTTGGTTAAGGATTTGATCGTGTGCAGCCAAATCAATGCTACTCTCTGATTACTTGTCTTTTCTTCTCCTATGGTTTGATGCTTCCCATCCTCTTGTGGTTTCGTTTGCTTTCATCTTCTATGTGCTGAATTTTTTGTAGAAAATATTTTGTAGACTCTTCTATAGTGGTGGCTTGGTGGCCATATATTGTTTTAGTTTCTGTTTATCATGGAAGACTTTTATGGCTCTGTCAATTATGAATGATAATTTTTCTGGGAAGAGTACCAAAGGCTGAAGTTGTTTTCAGTCAGTGCCCAAAATACCTCACTCCATGCCCTTCTTGCTTCTAATGTTTCCACTGAAAAATCTGCTGTTATTTTAATGGGCTTACCTTTATAAGTTATTTGGTTTTTCTCTCTTATAGCTCTCAATGTTCTTTCTCTGTTCTCTGTGCTTGTTGTTTTAATGATAATATGCTGTAGGGAGGTTCTGTTTTGGTCAAGTCTGTTCCTGTACCTGAAAGGGCAAAACTTTGTTGAGATTTGGGAAATTTTCTGTTATTTTATGAATATATTATGTAGCCCTTTGACTTGTACTTCTCCTTCTTCAATGCCCATGATTCTCAGGTTTGGTCTTTTGATGGAGTCGGTGAGTTCTTGCATATTCCTTTCACAGCTCTTGAGTTGTTTGACTAAGATTTCTTTTGTTTTTTTTTTTTTTAACTTCAATTTATCTTTGAGATCTGAGATTTGTCTTCCACTTGTTCTAGTCTGCTGGTGTGGCCTTCCACTGTATTTTTTGTTTGACTTAAGGGACATTTTATTTCCAGGATTTCTGTCTGATTCTTTTTTTCTGAGGTTTTCCATATCTTTTTCCAAATCCTACTTTATATTTTGTGTTGTCATCTTTAATTCATAAATCTCTCTTTCTGTAGTATCCTTTGTTTCATTTAAAGTCCTCTCTGAGTTCATTTATTTGTTTCTATGTCTTCTCATGTACTTTATTTTTGGTGTCTTGAAAATTCTTGAGTGCATCTTGTACATTCTGGTTAACTATGTTTAATATTTTTCTCCATGAATTTCTCAGTGATATCTTCTAAGATTTCTTCTTTGAGGATTTTTTGGTAGGTGTCCTGGGTTCCTTATTGACATTTATCATTGTTTTGTTGGGGTCAGGGATGATATCCATTTTCTACATTTTCCACTGAATCTTGTATTGAATTATTTTTTTGAGGAGAGTGGTTTCTATCCCTTCTTCTGCATCCCATCCCTCCACTTGGTCCTATGCAACTATGTCCTTGATAGGCTCATTGTGGTTTTAATTGCCCATGTTCTTTCCCTTGATTTAATATTTGTGTTGCAACTGACTTGGTTGTTAGCTAGGTTAATGTGCTCTTTCTTTCCCTGGCCTGGGGGTGTAATTTAGCAATAACAAATTCACAGGTTGAATGCCAGACCAGTTTTTTACATATTATATAGAAAACCCCTTGGTGATAATATCTATAAACAATGGGAATTGGGGGGTAATGGTTGTTTGGCTAGTTATTTATTTTGGAGAATTGATAAAGTGGTGCTAAAAGTGGGGCTGGGCAAGAAAAGGGGTGGGTAGGGGAAGATGTTTGGGGGCTGCAGGGTTTTGTAGGCCTTATATGTGTTTGGGTGTACTTCTGTTGTTGTAGTGGTGGGTGCATGTGTCAGGGATTGCAGGGGATTGGGGTGTGTATAGTTGGTACAATAGGCTAGTCAGTGGGTGGTGAGTGTGTAGGAAGGAGGGGTAGTGTGGTGACAGGTTGGGGTAGCATAGAAGGGTGGGTGAATATGGGGGAAAGAGTGGATGAGGATGGGCAGAAAGAGTAGTTGGTAGGGAGAACAATGGATTGCAGCACAGGAGAAGGAGGGAAAGCGAAGAGGGTAAAATTAGGGATATGAGAATAATGATGGTGAAGTTAATAGTACAAGAATAATAATAATAATAATTAGAAAAAAGAAAGAAACACAATAAAAATCTCCAGTTTCAGGAACCACAGAATGTTCAGTCTTTTGGTATAAGTTCGGGAGTTATTTCTTAGGTGTCCAGTCCTGGTATTGGCATACAAGTGGAAGCTCTGATGTGCTCTCACCAGGTTACTGGCTTGTGAGTAGTATTTGGTCCTTCTGTCCACAATGTCAGTTGGATTCGTGAGGTGAGGTAACTCTGACAGTTTATGCAGGATGTTCAGAGCTGTTGTTTTAACCAGGCAGCAGTTGTGTTGTCCTTCACCTGCAGCCCTGTTCGTCAGCTCTTTCCACAGCAAGGTGGGGCAATTTAGTTTTGAATGCTGCCCTTTGTTCCAAAGATCAGCTCTGGGATCCACAACTTGCCCTGTTTGGGAGGTTGGCCTGTTGCCCAATGCCTGTTCTCAGCCTTCATTGCTTTACCCACATTTCCTCACTGAGAGTTTGGCACTGAGAGTTTGGCTCCTTGCTCCATCCCCACCTCTGTTGTCAGTATTAGGTTACAGTTTGCTGTTTATATTTTTCTCTTTTGCTGGGGGGGCATTCAGTCTGCAAGGGACTGCACTGGATGATTTTTGTGGGTGATGGGTAGGGAAGTTGCACATGGTACGTGATGCTCATCTGTTCATTCTACAGTTTTATGCAAGCAGCTTTGGAGCCGGTTGGTGGGGAGAAATGGTGCCGCTTTTTTCAGTGTGGTGTAGCATAGGGAGGAGTTCCACAGGCTAGGAGTCCAGGATATCACAGAGTTTGATTCTGATTGATGCTCTGTCTTTGGCTTGTTGGGAGAAAGAAAGAAAAAAAAAAGAGAAAAAGTCAGAGACCTTTTTTTCCCCAGGGTCAGAATTGCCTTGCTGGCTGTGCCACACAGGATTTTCATGGCTGTTAGGTGCAATTAAAGGTAGACTTAAGGGTCAGTCTTTGAATTTTATCTGCTTCTAATGTGATGGTGGTTACTATCTTGACTAGAAGCTTTCTATATACCAACAATGAACAAAGTGAGAAAGCATATAGGAAAACAATTCCATTTACAATACCCTTAATAAAAATCCAATACCTAGGAAAAACCTTAACAAGGATGTGAATGACCTCTACAAGAAGAACTACAAACCACTGAAAAAAGAGACCAAGGAAGACTACAGAAAGTAGAAAGATCTCCCATGCTCATGGATTGGCAGAAAGAAAAAATGGCTATACTACCAAAAACAATCCCATATTCAACACAATTCCTATCAAAATCCCAATGACATTCATCACAGAGATTGAAAAAAACTACCCTAAAGTTCGTTAGGAAACACAAAAGGCTGCAAATAGTCAAGGCAATACTGAGCAAAAAGAGTAAAGCTGGATGTATCACAATACCTGACTTCAAACTATACTACAGAGCCATAGCAATAAAAACAGCATGGTACTGGCACAAAAATAGATATGAAGACCAGTGGAACAGAATGGAAGACCCAGATATGAATCCATACAGCTACATCCACCTTATATTTTTTTACAAAAGTGCCCAAAACATATGATTATAGAAAGATAGTCTCTTCAACAAATGTTGCTGGAAAAAGTGGTTATCTGCCTGCAGAAAACTGAAACTAGATCCATGCCTGTCAGCCTGTACTAGTATCAACTCAAAGTGGATTAAGGACCATAATATCAGACCAAAACCTTGCAGTTAGTACAGGAAAGAGCAGGGAATACTCTGGAAGCAAGAACTTTTTCAAAGGAAGAAGTCCAAGTGGCCAGAACACATGAAAAAATGTTCACCATCCCTGGCCATAAAGGAAATGCAAATCAAAACCACACTAAAATTCCACCTCACTCTTGTTAGAATAGCTAGCATCAAGAACACCACCAACAAATATTGGTGAGGGTGCAGGAAACAGGAACCCTCATACACTGCTAGTGGGAATGTAAGCTAGTACAACCATTTTGGAAAACAATATGGAGATTTCTTATAAAACTAAACCTAGATCTGCCATATGATCCAGCAATCCCACTCTTCAGGATATACCTAAAGGAATGCAAATCAGGTTATTACAAAGGCACCTGCACACTCATGTTTACTGCAGCACTATTTATAATAGCCAAGCTATGGAAATAGCCAAGGTACCCCACTACTGATGAATGGATTAAGAAAATGTGGTATTTGTACACAATGGGATTTTACTCAGCCTTGAAGAAGAATGCAATTTTGTTATTCAGAAGTACAAATGGATGGAACTGGAAAACATCATCTTAAGAGAAGTTAGCCAGGCTCAGAAGTCCAAAAATTGCATGTTCTCCTTCCTATGCAGATTATAGACCTAAAACAAATACAGTAATATTATTGGACATAGGTCATGCACTAAGAGAAGAACATGCCCAGCAAGAATAGAGAAAGGAAAGGAAACCTAATACTAGAATGTGGTTGATGTGCTCACTGTAGAGGAGTGTATATGGTAATCCTAAACTGGCAGAGGCCACTATGGGAAGGGGACCAGGAAGTAGTGAAGAGTTCTGGAAGAGATGAAACAATGTGGTTTGCAATACAAAAGTGCATGGAAGAATAGACCAAACAGCATGTTCAACACCATAAGTGAAAATAATTTATAGAATAAAATAATGTGCCATCAAAATACACATTCTTCTCAAGCTCACATGGAACATTCATCAAGACAGAGCAAATCTGAACAAATTTAAAAGAATAGAAGTCATATATGTGGTAATTTGTGACCAAATTACTAAGCAATTAAACAAGCAAGCAATAAGATAGCTAGAAAATTCCACAAATATTTGAAAATTAAGTGACACCCATCTAAGTAACACATAGGCAAAGAAGGAGCCTTGAGAGAAATTTCAAGATATTTTAAGTAAATGAAAATTAAAATACAGCTTATCAAACTTGTGGGATGCAGTGAAAGTAGTGACTGGGAAATTTATAGCATATTAGAACATGTTAGTTAATTTTTAAATTTTAAAAATAAATAATAAAATAAAATTTCCTTCAGGAGGCTGTAAAAATGTTATAAAAGAAAAATATCTGGAATCAATAATCTAATTCCCACTAAGACAGTAGATAAAGTTGATCAATTTAATCTGGAAGCAAGCAGAAGTAAAGAAATGTTAAAAAGTAGAGCAGAAATCAGTAAATTGAAAGCAAAATACACTAAAAAATCAACAAAACAAAAACTGTTGTTTTGAAAGATCAGTAGGTTGATAGACACCTAGCCAAACTTATCAAGGAAGAAAAGAAAAGGGACATAGTACGAGAAATGGAAGAAAGCACATTACTACTGATTCAATGGACATTAGGCAAATAATAAAACTCAATAATTAAGCATTGTCTGAGGTCAGCTTACCCAATACAAAACTAGATATAGACATTACAAAAAAGGAAAACTATATGCAAATATTACTCATGAACATATATGCAAGTTTCCACAACAAAATAGGAATCAAATCTAATGATATATGAAAAGAATCAAACATTATGACTGAAATGTATTTCAAGTGTGTAAGACTGGCTCATATTCTAAAATCCTGCAAAATAATTCTCCACATCAATAAGCTAAAGAGACAAAACTGTATGATCATGTCAGTTGATCATACAATTCAGCAGAGAATTTACTTGACAATATACAAGATCTATTAATGATAAAAACGCTCAGCAAACTGTTATTAAGGGTGAGAAATTGGACATATTCCTTTAAGATAGAATAGAAACGATGTCCTCTTTGACCACTCTCACTGAACATTTTTCTAGAAACTGTAGCTAATGCAATAATACAGGAAAGGAAATAGAAGTTATACATATTTTAAAGGAAAAAATAAAACCACAATTATTCACTGATGACATGAGTCAATTCCTATATACATATATTACCAAATAAGTAGAATTTAAAAATGCTATGTCCAAGATTAGCAAAAAATTAAATACAGGTGAAAAAATGAGTGAAATATCCCAGTATCTAATATTAAAAAACTCTAAGAACTGAGGAAGGAAATCCAAGAAGATTTATACAAATTTAAAATATTTCTTATTCAAGAATTGGAAAACACCATGAAGTTAAGATGTCAGTCTTTCACAACTTTATGTACAGATTGTCAGTTCAATCTCAGTGAAGATAACTGTAATCTATTTTCTAAATAACAACAAACTTATAATAAAGTATCTATGACAAGCCAGGTGTGGTGGCTCATGCCTGAAAAATCCTAGCTACTAGGGAGGCATAGATCAGGAGGATCACAGTTTGAGGCCAGCCCAGGCAAATAGCTCAGAAGACACTATCTTAAAAATACACAGCACACAAAAAAGGGGTTGGTGGAATGGCTCAGGTGACAGAGCACCTATCTAGCAAGCATGAAGCCCTGATTTCAAACTCCAGTAGTGCCAAAAAAAAGACTCATTTCATCTTGTGCAGCAAAATTTTGACAGTATTATATCTGCTCCTCTGCCACATACAAATTATCCTAGGGATAGAAAGCAGCCTCAGGTTTCTCCTTACTCATAAGAGTGTGTTCCTCTCTGAATTTAATTCACATTTCTTCATATCTTTAAATAAAATATAGCTTTTCAGTTTACTTGATGTCATTTCATTTTGGTAATCCTATGCATATAGTTGATAAAAAAGACAAAAGAGTGGATTGGATTACCCAGTTATGAAATGGAGTATTGATATTGAAAGGTGAGAGCTGTGCCACCTTTTAAAAATATGTAACAGGGGGATAGACTAAGAGGAGTCTGCCAAAATGGACAAAGTGGCCAGGAAGGTGGGAGGGTAATCACAAAAGAACAATGACAAGGAAGCCAAGAGAGAGGAATGTTTCAAAGTAGAGCTATGTTCCATACTCAAAACTAAAAAATGCAATTGTAAGTAACTTTTTCTTCTGCAACAAGATGACGTAGAGGAAATATGAGTTTGCTTTATTGGTGAAAGAGTGCAAGTCTGGAGGAAGATAGATATTTTGAAGACAGAGCCTAGGAGATAGCTTATCAAGACAAAAATCTATAGTATTGATTCTACGTTTCATGAATTATAACTATGTAATCTAAAGTTATAAATTCCCTAAGTCTGACTTAATTTTCTCATCATTTATACTTAACATAATCAAGATATCTTGAGTAGTAGTAAAGGTGCCTAATCTTCTTTACACTGTAAATGACACAGTAAAAATATTTTTCATTTAGTACACATGAGACCAATTCTATTCTAGAAATAAATATTTTCTTCTGTTCCAACATGGTTCAAATACAGACATCCTACCATTGAATTATTACTATGACTTTTCAGCAATAGATACAATAGTACTATGATATTTTTAGGACATTTATGAGCCTTCAATGACTTTTGACTTTTCATTCCTGGTGTGTCACCTATAAGGGTTGGTGATAATTGCTTTGAGGACTTAATAATAACAATAAAAATAATAATAGTTTTTTTCCAGTTGGGAATTATAATCTATTTAAGCAAATAAAGAAATATGTATTGAAAGTCAAATTACAAAGTAAAGCAGTGCATATTGAAGATACAAAAAGAACACCAAGTACCTTGGGAGATGAAGAAAGAAGGACGTCATGAGCTCTAGTGCTCATTAAAAAGTTCATAGATCAGGCAGGACTTTAGTTGGATCTTTAGACACTGGTAAGATTTCAATTACAAAAAAACAGACAAAAGAGAGCATGCATTTTAGGCAAGAGGACTACCATGTACAATAGAGGGATGTGTTAGGGTAAATAACACTGACTGGTATTAACAGTCTCCAACTCACAGAGGCTTAACACAATAAAAACTTATCATTCACTCACATCCCAATTCGATGTGTGAGAGTGGGGAGAGAATGTGAGATTCGTCTTTACCCAATCATTCCAGGCCTACCTCATTCCCTCTGTTGGTATGGTCTTCTACAGGTGACTTCCAAGGATACTGCAGAAGGAAGGGAGTGAATGGAGGGTGGCACATGGGAGGTTCCAGAGACTGAGCCTCCCAGTGGTGTAAATCACTTCTGCTCACATTCCACCATCTAGAACACAGTCAGTTGCCCCAACCTAACTGCGGGGAAATTGGGGAGTGTAGCTTATCTTGTGCCCAATAGCAACTTTACATTTTTGAACTAAGCATTGGTTTTGTTACCAGGTGTCACATGAGGAATATTTAGGAGAGGATATCAGGGTGGCAAGCTTCAATAGCTATTCCTTAGTATCCATTTTCCCTCCCAATATTACCTCCATTTTTGTACCTTACGAACCTCCTTCACTTCAAGAGATGTTGGTGCTCACTTTAAGTACAGTTGGATTAAAGAGAAGTTAAGTTCAGACTGGTTATCAGAGGCAATAAGTTAGAAGCCATGTTGGTTCGTTTGTGGATGACTAGTATGGTAAGAATGGTGCTAGTCAATGATAGTATGAAGACTGGGAAGAGGGGACAGACCTGAAAGAGATTTTTTGTGGTATATTGAGGCATATTTTTCTCTTTGTAATTTTTCCTACACTCTCTTACTATTACTACATTCTCAATTATTGCTTTAGGAAACACAAAAGAAAATGCCCCCACCTAGGAAGGAGAAAGATGCCAGGATGGTATTTAAGTATCTGAGAACTTCAATGGCCCTTAGGGAGAAGTGCAGGAGAAAGGGAAGGGGAGAATTCATAACAGTCAAACTAAAGACACTGATACTATTATAATTTAGAGAGATTCTTTATAACTTAAAAAACAAAGCTGGATTGTCATGAATGGACTAAATAAGTGCAGAGCGTCAAAATACTTCTCACTTCCACTCCTCAGGTGGATAGATCTGAGGGGAGGAACATTTTATTACCCTGCCCCCATGAACCACACTTATGGGCTGCAAACAAAAAGACCAGCAGGTGCCTCTGGCACTCACATGGAGGTGTCTGAGAAGCTCCAGGGCCTTAAGTGACATATGCTGGGTGCACCATGTGCCACAAGGTAAACCTGTGCAGAACTGAGTGGCTCAGCAAAGGCTGGAACAAAAGGTGAACGAAGGGGCTGGGAGATGTCTGAAGCAGTTGCAATGATCCAGTTTGGGGATGATGAGGACACAGGTAAAGTACTAAAAGAGTTGGTAAAAAGGGAGAGACATCATGCTGCCTCAACCTTTTATCTACAGGTACTTTTAAACAGAGCAATAAGCCCAGTCTTCACAAGAAAGCAAGATTTTTCCCATACTCTTAAAAGATATATGCTACTTAAGGAAGCCTCTAAAAAGGAAAAAAATAGGAGTAGGGAAAAAGGCTACCAGCTCCCATTAAAAAAAATATCTCACTGATCAAGAAAGGCAGACCAATTAGGGTGTCATTTTCCCCCTTCCCTCTGCCAATGTAATCACTAAGCCTAGCGTAAATAGTGGCTTCCCAAAGGCTAAGTATCTGATGAATGCATTTCATACACTTTTTATGGAGCCCTGTGATATTTATTTGTCTTTACATAGAAAAAGTAGTTAAAATAGTTATGTTCCATACTGACCTCTTCTACCCTTACCTACTATAAATGAGATGTTTTTGGCTTATACCCACAGTTTGACAAATGCTTTTACCAGGCAACAGCCTCCAGGCACTGGATTTCTTCCTTTAGTGTTTCTCATACAGAAACATTCCATTTTCTTTGCTCCTTTTACTTCTTCAGGTTTTCACTGCTACAGATTTTTTACTTTGTCTTAATCCAGATGGAATCAGACAGTAATATCATAGCTAATAGAGTTACAACTTTACTGCAAATTCCAACAGAAAATCATTTGACATGAAAATGAGGGTAAAGAAATGTCTGGGTGGAATTTTTCTGTTAATCACTGCACTCTTCAATTTTTCTAAGCACAGGATCCATTTTGCTAGTGACACCTCTTTTAAATGACTATGACTTCGGTTACCACAATTTAAAATTTTTCCATGCTGTGTACATAAGACAGAAAATTACAAGTAAGCTATACTTCTATAAATATATTGCTATTCAGTCATTTTTGAAACTTTTCTAATATGGGAAACTTTTAAATCAGTATTAATATGTTCATTCTTTCAATGTTTATTAAGGAGATATTAGGTACTGGGTGCTAGAGATGCAGGTGTAAAGAAGTTCCTAACTTCAAGAAGTTCACAGTCCAGTGAGAAAGACAGAAAGATAAATAATTATACTTCCTGTGGAAAATGCTATGAAAGGAGCATGCATAATGGATGGGTGACAATCCTGAACGCTCCCTCTGGGTGTGGGATGGGAACAGATGGGAAAGAAAAGACTGGTATAAGGCTGAGTCTTGGAGAATGTGTGAAAAATCATCAGAAGAACAAGAGGAAGGCAATTGACAAGGTGTGGCAGTGAAATTGATCATGGCCTATTCAAAGAGCTGCAGGGCAGAGTCACACTGGAGTACAGAATACACCTGGAGAATTGGAAAGAGGGAAAAGCTGTTCATGGAGGGTTCTGATGAGCTGAAACTTTACAATCTCTCTGGGGATTGAAGCTGGAGGGTGGCACAATCACATCTGCATTTTAGAAAGAAAACTGTGTTGGTGTGGTGGGAAATGGATTGATTGATGATGGGCCATTTTGATGTCTAATCAAGAGGCAGTGATGATGGAGTGAAGTAAGGCAGTGGTGATGGAGTGAAGAAAAGGGTTACTGCAGCAGTTGCCATACACAGCAGAGGAGGGGATGGTATGAGAGAGAAAATAGGGTTTGATTGACTGTGTTTGCCCTTTCTCTTCTCACTGTCACCAGTATTCCCCATTACAATTGTTCCTGTTCACCTGCCAATAATTCTCCCAGCATGAACAGATGAGTTGCAGGATAAAAAGCTGTTGTTCAGAACAATAGATGACTTTTTTGGACACACTTAGTACAGTCTTACTTTGTGGCATTTGTCCTTGTATGTGGGATAGTCCATTTTTAAATATCTGGAGGACAATCATGTTTCCAGTAAAATTCAAAAAGAAATAACTGTAGTTTATATAACTCTTTGCAGTTTGTGAAGCAAATTTTCCATTTGTCAACTTGCTCAATGCTCTTGACGGTGCTGTAGCGCATAAAGCCGTTTCTCTCACCATCCCTGTATTGCCAATGAGGCAGCTGTGATGGAGAGAGGATAGGACACTTGCTCAAACTCACACAGTTTTGAGGAACTGATCGAGGATCCCCATAGTATCTTTTCCACTCCATAACTTTTACAATATTCCACATTAGCTGAGCCTTTTGGCTTCCAGCTGAGAATTTCATACATTGCTTTTATTTCTATATTAATGCTTATCATTATTCACCATAATGTTCATAAGGCTAGTAATTGGGTAATATAATTCTTTTCCTTCACTACACACTAATTAGGTAATCAATAACTGTTATTGATAATAGTGATTTCTTTTAACACTAAAACAAATATCTAGGAATTTGGGGCTTCATTTAAAATCAATTATTAATTACTTATACTAAAGAAATGGAATGCATATCAGTAAAGGTCAGCCAGTAACTGTGTTGCTCCCATCAGTTCTTGCAAAGGTAGTACAGTCAGTCCTCCATACTTGTGGGTTCCCATCTGTGGGAGCAATCAAAAATATTTCTTTAATTTCATCTGTGCTGAACATCTACAGACTTTTCTCTTGTAATTGTTTCATAAATAATATGCTATAATAATTATTTACATACAACTAGCTTTGGGTGCAGTGGCTTATGACTGTAGTCCCAACATGAGAGGCTGAGGCAGGGGGATGGTGATTTTGAGGTCAGCATGGGCTACATATTGTGACCCTGAGTCAAAAAAAATCTATACAACATTTACATTGCATTAGGTATCATAAGTAATCTAGATATGATTTAAAGTATACAAAAGAATGTGAATAGGTCATATAAAATACCATGACATTTTATATAAGAGACTTGTATATCCATAGATTTGGGGTTTTGCTAGTGTCCTGAAACCAATCCCCCACAGATACCACAAGACAAGAATACAAAGTCATGCTTAACAGCAAAAACCCTTGTTCCTTCCTATTATGACTTATACTCTGTCTACAACAAAATTAGCACTAAGGGCAAAATAGTTTCTGCTGGGTATTGAGGGGGTAAGGGGGAGAGGGAGGGGGTGGAGTGGGTGGTAAGGGAGGGGGTGGGGGCAGGGGGGATAAATGACCCAAGCCTTGTATGCACATATGAATAAAAAAAAAGTCATGCTTAAGAAACAGGCTTTTGTGCTGTTCAGTTATCTGTTCACAATTTAGCTTTGCCATGCATGACCTTAGGCAAGTTATTTAATGTCTGTTCATCTCAGAGGGAAAGTAATGAAAACACACAGAATTATTGTGAGAAATGTATTAGAGAGTATGTGTAAACTCTTAGTTCAGGGCCTGGTACAAGCAAATCTTTGAATATATGTTAGTAACTATTGTTATGCTAGTCACTCAGATATTATGCAACCCCATTCCATTTCTTCCCCGGGATTTCTGTGCTGGCCTGGGGCTATAGTTGTAACTCTGAATTCTTGTCCTATAGAATTTTCATCTCACCAACATCTTATCTCCATTTCTCTGATTCACACTACAATCCACTATATGTGGAACTCAAGCTGTTTTCCTTGAACACACTCTTCCTCTAAACAAATAAGTGCCTTTAATGTATAGCAAAATTTTATAAAGATTCATAGGAACAGCAAGAAGTTCACATCACTAATTTCTAGGGCAGACAACTTAAAATATAGTAGCTCCCACTTACCCATAGTTTCACTTTTCTGTGGCTTCAGTTTTCCATGAACAACCACAATCTAAAAATATTAAATGAAAATTTTCATAATTAAAAAATTTGCATTTTAAATTGCATGCAATTTTGAGTAGTGTGATGAAATCCTACACTCTACTGCTCCATCCAGCCTGAGATGAGGATCAGCCCTTTGTCTAATGCATCCATGCTATAATGCTACCTGCCCATTATTCACTTAGTAGTGGTCAAGTTTATCAGAACAACTGTTGTATCACAGTGTTTATTATCAGGGCATGGTACTATCCATAGTTTCAGGCACCCCATGTGGGTCTGGGAGCATCTCCCCTTAGATGAGGGAAGACTACTTATAGCTAAGCTCTCTTCTGAATACCCTTGGCCTTTTTACCTGCTGTAGATTCCCACCAAGTCACCCAGCTTTTGCTCTGCCTTCAACTTTGGCACCCCAACAATTAAAACAGTAACAACTGTTCTTCCTACTGGTGATGGGGTTGGAGAGAATACATCTACTCTTTCTAACCACTATCTCCCAATTCAGTATCCTTAATGGCCAAAGACTCTAGAAACAATGGGTCTTTGCTCCAGGTCTCAACTCCCCTCCTCTACAGTCTCTGTGAAGAAAAAGGAGCAGTGTAGAGATTTAGTTCTTTACTTATATGAATTATGCTACTTCTTCCTTATAAGGAAAAACCATCTGCAGTCAATTTAGGTCTCACATAGTATTTCTCTTAGTAACATTATGCATTGTGATGATGGATTCTGCCTGCTTGATAGCATGTAAAAAGATGATATTGAGTGACTTAGATTTTTTTAGATGTCTTCATTTGATCAACACCTTCACTCCCATTCCAGGATTTCCCATAGCATTGACTATAACATTGTATAACTCATCTGGTGATAACTTAAAAAGGAATTTGGACTGAGGCACAAGAAACCTTCTCCTTGCAAAGCCATGCCATAATTTTGACTCAGATAAACCTCCTCTTAAATAACTAATTTTTCTTCAGCCTTTAGAATAACATAGTGTCTTACAATTACATAGTATCTATAAATTACCTCAATGTTTTCAAGGTACCTCTATTAATGTCTTGTTATTTTGGAACAAGAAACTAATGTCTTTGTCTTTATGCCAAGGAAAATGAGGCAATCTCGAATTCATGCAGCTCTGGAGAGCTGACCTTAAAAAAAGAGAATCCCTGAACTTACATTAAATACAAAGTTTAGAAGTTGGAACTTGCCTTCCCTTTTACAGGGAGCACCTTTTTGGAATTTTGCCTGTATCAGTGTGTATAAGGTCTTATAACTTGAAGATTTTAATACAAGCTGATAGGATAAAGGATGAAGCTTGCTGTTGCCTTTTGATCCATGATGTCACTCTATAAATTGTCTTTTCTGATGAGCAGTCAGAAATGTTGGTATGAACACAATCAAAGTGATGTGATTTTACAATGGACCTTTTAATTGCCGCTTGGATGGAGCATAATAGATAGTTTCACCCAGGAATCTTGCTTTGTTACTCTAATGTGTCGTCCTTTTGATTGGGTAATACACACAATGTCTCTAGTTTCAATTACATTCCTTTTTCTATTTACATTTGAAGTTTAGACATGTGTGAATTCTTAAGCTAGAAATAGAATTAGTTTTTTGAATGATTAGACAAAAGATTAAAATCTTAACCCAATTCTCAAAATTCAATGACTACATTAAGAAAAAAAATCTTTACTTCAAAGTAAATAACCATTGGATTCAATATTCTTTGACTTTTGAATAACATTTGCCTTTCCCAGAATCACTTGCTATTGATAATCTAAAATTTCAACTCTAATTCTTTGCACAATAGTTGTAATATTTAGTTGCTTTTATTTGTAATATAGTAGTCACTTTTTACTTGTGCCTACTCTGAATCTTGTTCCTCTTCCTGAGACAAAACCCATATTCTCCTTGAGAGTGGCTTTTGCTCTGTCTAGGTGACTGGGGTTGATGAACTACTTCTGGTGCCAGGATGGGACATTTAAGGAGACCTGACCAACAAGAATAATGTATCTGTAAGAGATGGACAGAGCCAAGAGACAGAGAAGGAAAATCCTTAATTACTTTGAGACTGGATCCAGCTGGCCCAGAATCCAGTCTCCCTTGCAGTCACTGATAATGTAAGCTTAAGTCAACTTGAGTTACTTTTCCTATTACTTACAATAGACACAGTCCTGACCATAAAAATAGTTTTAGAACATATCTGTTTGGCAAAATCACAAGAAAGGATGTGTTTATTTCTATTTTGCTACTATATTCTAGAAGCTAGATATAAGTTGATTACAGCAGTCATTTCAAAGATGAACCCAAAAAAGCACATCCAAGGGCTCATTGTTTCTACTTCTCGTTTGGTAGCCCTTACTCACACGTTACCATCAGGAACCCTTTATAAGCCAAATTTTCTATTGTTAGAACTTTCTGGAATCTGAGTTTGCTTATCATTTAATATGTTTTATTACTTCCCTTGCTGTTTCTAAAATTTCCTTATATCATGATAGGGAGCAAGAAAGTGAACAGTATGTGATAGGCCTCTTTCTTTAAGAGGGAAAAAATTCCTTCAGGAAACCTGACCCAGGACTGGTAGAATGGCTCAAGTGGTAGAGCACCTGCCTAGCAAGTGTGAGGCCCTGAGTTTAAACCCCAGTACCTTCAAAAATAATTAAAAAAAAAAAAACAAAAGGAAGCCTGGCCCTCCTGTGCTGCTCCACACTTTGCATTACTGACTGTTCATCCTTCCTCAGTTGTATGTAAGAAATTTATTTTTAAGAATTTCTTTTCTTCATGTTAAGTGAAATAAGCCACACTGAGAAATACAAATATTTTATGTTCTCATTCATATGCAGAATATAGACAAAAAATTTTTTGAAAGTATGTAAGTAAAAAAAATTCTTTGACTACAAAGGTTTATTAATAGAGCTGCTTTTGGCTATAAGTTAAAGAAAACCACCTGATTGGTTTAAATAATAAGACACATTTACTATTTCACATTCTAAGAACTGTCAGTAGGAGGGCTTCATGGCTATTTAATTCAACAACTCATTGATGGGTCCTTCTCTCTTTCTACTCTTCTGTCTTTAAGAGAGTGGCGTTCGCAGTGCCAGGCACCAGTGCATGGATAATAATATCTAGAGGAAATAGAAGTGTTTCTTCTCATGGGTCTCTCTTCATAAAAGGTGAAGCAGACCCCTTGTTCAGAACTGTAGCATGTGTTCATGAATAATCCAGTTGTTGACAAAGGCAATAGGGACCCTCTCTTGGTTTAATCCACCCTCCTGGCCTTGGAGATAAGGTGCCTCCTCTAACAGCATGGCAAGTGACAAAGAAGGAATGTTTGAGGAGAACAGTGAGGAAGGAAGCCAAGAGTTCTGCCCAGGATGTTGGTCTTGTGCAGTTGCAGAGAGCCCAGCCCCAGAAGGGCCCCATCCTTTGTTTAATGTATTGCTCACATGAAATTCTTAATAGATTTTGCACAAAGGGCCCTGGAAATAATGCAACCTGTATTTAGTTCTGCAAGCCAAGTTAAACATCAAATATGCCAGGGACTTAGGAAGAGTGTCTTCTTCATCTTTTCCATTTCATCTCTCCTTGGAGGAATGTGAAATAAAAATTTGCTGTGCCCAGGTGAAGCAAGAGTAGGTAGAAGACAGTAGCTACTGATGTAAAGAGGCTACTGTAAGCACAGAGGTGAGCAGTCAACCAGAAAGCAGAAGGAATGGAAGACAGGAAGTGGAAAGCAGGAAAAGACAAGAAAAAGGGGTCCCCTGGGGAGGAGCGAAAGCATATCAGCTGCTTATTCTCAGAGGGCCACACCAAAGGAGATTGCTTCCATAGGACCTGATTCTTTCTCTTGGTCAAGAATAGGTTCTACTGTTAGGTCAAAAGGGATCCACTTTAACCCATGTGCAAGGGTTTGGTGAGAAAGTGCAACTTGAGCTGACCCATAATAAACCCTTCACCCTAACACAGGATTGTAGCACACTTGTTAGTGCTACTGTCCATGTGGCTGACCTCACAGTTAGCCCACTTCCAGGAGTAGGCACCCTGGGTAAGCCTGGTCTGTCAACATGATTCAGTCTCTTAGACTCAGTGGTTGTATTAGGGATGAACACCTTCCTCAGACACCTTAAATAAAATTTAGCTGTAAGGAATTTTCCAGAAAAATTACAAAGCAATACTCACTATTTTCTGAACTTCAGAAACTGATAGAAACCTGGTACTTTGGCATTTTCATGGCATGCCAGGAATGAAGCAACACAGAAGAAAGTGGAGCTGAGACGTGGAGAGACATGGCTTTCATGACAGCATTGAAGCACCAACCTCAGACTTTCAGTTATGAGGACCAAGAAATTCTCATTTTCACTTAAAGTGGTTTGACCTAATTACTTTTAAAGAGATCTGACAGATATCATGGCCAACACTAGACAATATCAATGTGATTTTTAGTCTTTATTCTTTTTAGGAAAAGATGTATTTTCAAGGAAATTTCATTTCTCTTTGCAACTCTCTAAGACTTAGAAAAATAAGGAATAACAAACAGGACTACTCCTGGGAATGTGCCCTCTGACTTGCCAGAACTAATCAGACCAGTGGATTCAAGCTATCAGAAACGAACAAGGTCTGACCATCAGCTGCTGGGAGGAAAAGATCATTTGCAGAACTTGGGGAAACAGTGCAATTGAAATCAATATGGCAATCAATTTTTTAAGATAAAGTATGCACAAAGATCATTTGCTTGCTAAAATTAGAACACACATTTGAAATGCTGAGATCTGGGATTTGGGGTGATAAGCAAAATAAATATACTTTATAAATATGTTTAAATAAAATACAAACATAGACTAATTGAAAAGGTGACTACACCCAAAGTCACCAGTGTCTATACCTGGCAGAAATGACTTTAAGCAATGGAAATAACTAAAAAGAGAGATTTTTTACCAGGTTATGAAAAATCTAAGGCAGTAACTTCAGAATGCTTAAACTTTCTCCTCAGACGTCTTGCACATAGCCCTCCATTTCACACCACTCTTGAGGTCCTTTAGCCTTTCCCCATAGAAATAAAACTAAAAATAAGAGAGAGGTAAAAAGTTATTATTTTTTAATCACCTTTGAGGCTAAAATATGTTTTCTAGCAATTAGTCCAATTAATGACAGACTTTATGAAGAACAAATGTTATACTTGTTATGTTAGTGTCACAATTCTAGCATTTTAAATGTGAAATGAGTCCTAAATTTAAGAAGCAAATCATCTTAGGCATACTTTGTTTTACAAAAACTCCAAGGTAAACAAATGCTTATTTTTTTTTCTTTCATGACAAATTTCTCTAAAGTCACTTTACAATTTCTTCACTTTACTATTGTGCCCTGGCCAGCCTGACTCACCCACAAGACCATAAAGGAGAAATGGAAATTATCCTAGAGCTCTACTAAATCCTCTAACTTCTCTCTTTGCATTGCAGTCTGCTGCCTCTCTACTCCAGTCATCTCAACCCCACATCTTCAGTCTGTAGCTCTAGCTTGAACTCCTTTGGAATTTGGGCTTGACTTTTGGCTGTATTTAAACAACTATAATGTAATTCCTTTCCTCTTTCAGTTTTCCTACACATCCAGCTCTTTTTTCTGCTTTGAGATGGAAGCACCTTAGTGTTAAGAAACCCACTCTAGACAACACAGTAGAAGTGTGGAGTGAGTCAGGATGGCTTAGAAGGCCTGACAAGGTGGAGGGGGAAGGGAAAGGAATTTGAATCGAATGCACTTCTTCAATACCCTGGAGAAGGTTCCTTTGTGGCCAAGCTATACCAATAGTAGGTTGGCCTTCTAATTTGTCAAATCCAGTTGAAAAACTTTCAGAATTTAATTATGCCGCTCTTCCCTCTATCGTCTGCTATTGTTGACATTTTCTCTTCCCCAAAACATTATTCTCCTTTGGTGCATTTGCTCCTTAGAGTTCTGAGGACTTACATTTTCCTGCTTGGCTTTCCCTTTAAGCTTTTCTTCCTTCTCAACCTCCCATAGTTCTGCTTTTGCTCCTCTTTTTCACTCACTGATCTTCCTGAGCCATCTCATACATCTGCATGGTTACCACAACAAGTGGCAATTTTTTTTAATTTTAAGATTCATTTTATTGTTTTTATTATTATTGTTGTACTGAGGGTACATTGTGGCATTTATAAACATTCTTACAATATATCATAGTTGAATTCACCTCCTCCAATATTCTCCTTTTCCCCTCTCCCCCTATTCCTAAATAGTTTCTGTCCTGTTCTTTTTTCTTGGCTCCAGATCTTCATATCCAATCCCTATACGGAAAACTCCACCTGGATCTTCATAGGATGACTGTGCTGTAACTCAACATCTTTACTCCTAAATCCATTCCACTTCCTTTGCCATCAACTTACCCTTCATCCTGTCTTCCCTATCAGGAAAGCCCACCACTGTACAATTCAGAAACCTGTGAGTTCCACTATCACCATGACCTCCCAAATAATTCTCCATTTCTTCCCCCACATTATGTTCCTATCATTTTTCTTGCCTTAACTACTTCATTAACTCTTTAGTGGGATTCTGTGTCTCTAATTAATTTTTTTCCAAACTCATCTCCTAGATGACTCTCAGAGTTCTTAATAAAACTAAACCTTACTTCCTTACTGCAATCCAGTTGATGATGCTCTATCACAATAAGTGTCTGGATTGGAATGGAATAGAACCCAGGGCCTGGCCATGCTAGGCAAGTCTCTACCACTGAGCCACACCCCCAGCCCAGCATCGTCTTTGCTTTTCTTCTCCCATATTTTCTTTGTGTGTTATCAGGGTTTGAACTCAGGGCCTTCACATTGAGCCACTTCACCAGCCCTTTTTTGTGAAGGGTTTTACAGTACAGGGTCTCATGAACTATTTGCCCGTGCTGGCTTCAAACCACCATCCTTCTGATCTTAGCCTCCTGAGTAGCTGAGATTACAGGTGTGGGCCACCAGTGCTTAGCTCTCCCATATCTTCTTGATAACCTTCTCACTTAGACACAGCTAGCATTAAAGACTATTTCTTTCTATTTCCATTTTTTAGTCAAAACTTTAAGATGACATTGCTATAAAGGAAATTGAGATTTATGAAAATTGCAATTCCATTTGTTTTCTATGAAAATCCCCAGGAGGACCCTGTACTACAACAGTGTTGATATGTATATGACTCATTATTTATCACTTGTTAGATGTATGTGACATGTTATTTCAGGAAATTTTTTCCACAATTTTGCCCTTTCTACCTATAGAATGTCATTTCCTCCTACTCTTTCTCTTCATTCTATATTTTCCAAGATAATTCACCTCAGGATTTTTTTTAATGCAAACTTCCCTTAGTGCACTTGACTATGACTTAATTTATAAAAATCTAATATGCATAAAATGCAGAGAAACACGCTTGCATAAAGCTGGGTATTCTGTAACAAATACATAGAGACATTTAGATTTCACTTTGAAAAGGTCTATATGTTCTGTAAGCAGAAAAAAATGTAAGTTTTATATTAAGATTAACTTAACTATGGTTACCAAGTTTTTTTCAGGACTGGGGATTAAATTCAGCACCTCCCACTTACTACACAAGTGTTCTACCACGAGCCACACCCCAGTCCTATTAGTTTGTTTTTCAGGCAGGGTCTTGCACTTTTACATGGGACTGATTCCAACCACCATCCTCCTAGCTCTGCACCCTAAAGAGCTGGGAGGATGGCATGTACCACCATACCGGCCTTGTTTTGAAACAGTGTCTTGCTGCTAACTTTGGTTCAGGCTCACCTCAAACCACAATCCTCTTATCTCTGCTTCCCTAGCAGCTGGGATTACAGATATACACCAACACACCTGGCATTAAGTTGTTGTTAAGGTGATTAGGTGTTTGCTTATTTGAAAGCTAAAGAAAAGTAGAGGTGAGCTTCCTAGAGGAAGAGCTTCCTGAACTCTATGCAGAGAAATCACTGTCTGATCTCCCCACAGAGAACAGAGCAGAGATGTCATCTCTGATTCAGAGGGAGGAGCATTTCTTAAGATAAACCCAATGTTGTGTGTAATATGAGCCATATTCTTCAAAGATTCTGAGTTAAGAGAAGACAGGTGATAGGGAAGTTTTCAGCTACCAAATGACACCAAGTGGCATCAACATCCAAGATGAGGCATTCGCAATCAGACATGTCTGCATCTCACTCCTTCACTGGCACCAAATGGAATGCATAATGCAGCAGCTTCATCAAAAGATTGTCATGTGAGAAATTTCACACTTTACACACGGAGTCCCTGGAGATGGAGCAATGGTTCCATAGAAGAAAGAGTCTCTAGAATCATGATAAGTGATGAAAGACTGAGCTACTGGGTAAATTGAGTACATATGGAAATATTTGAACTAAGACATCTTGAATTTTAACTTTTGAAAGGGGTATTCTAAAACACGAATAATTTGCTGCATATTCAGTATCTAGGCAAATAAATTATTAAATTCAATCTAGCTATTCCTTCACTTATCTTGGACTTAGAGAAATTTTTACTGTAATTTTTAAAAAAGAACATGCTGTATAATAGACTTTAGTTTGATCACTTTGTCACATAAACTGATCTGTTTTCAATTTGTGAATTGTTGAGATTGAGTCAAAGATGATGCCTTTAAAGTGAAAATATTGAATACATTCATTAATCTAATAATTATATTAATTTACCTAGTAAATAAAACACAAAGCTTATGTTCTACTAGAAAAGAAATGGCGATTTAAAAAACAAGATAATTTTTGATGATGGTAAGTGGTCTAATGGAAATAAATGAGATGTGACTAATAATAATTAACATTTATTTATGCTTTTGATACACTATTCTTCACATGTAATTCTGTAATATAGGTACTATATTATCCCCACTTAATGGACAAGAAAATTGAGGCACATGGAGTTTAAACAACTCGTCCAAAGTCACACAGCTACCAAATAAAAGAATGAGGATTTGAAATAGTTTTTGTATTTCAATAAATCATCTTGCTAAAACCAACCAAAACACATAAAAGAAACATCTTTCTACATCAACAATGAGATACCAAGACAGTTTGAAAAGGCCAAAGGTGAAGGGAAGATGAGAACTCTGGAAGGTGAATGGGAACACAGAGGGGACATGGGTGGAGAAAGTGTTTTTCCCTGAATGCATTCGCTAATCTGGGTAAAGTCATGTTTTGTTTTAATGGTCTTGCTGCACAAGGGAGATGGTATCAAGTGAAAAATCTCACAGAAGCCTCTCCCCAGAGTATTTTGGAAGCTCCCCTCTACAGGGCTGCCTGCTCTGAAAAGAAATAGTCGGAAGAAAATTAATGTCTGTGATGTACTTGCTACCCAAAGATTTAAGCTTGCTTTAAGGAGGAAGCTCAGCAGAAGCAAATAAAAATTCTCTCTGTAGTTTAGTGGGCTTTCATCCATGGGCCTTAAATTGTTTCCACAAATATTTTCTCAAATATAAACATGCTATATACAAAGAGAAGCACGAATATAAGGAAACTAGACCCCCAGGTAAGAACCAGCAGAAACAATGAACAAATGGACCCACAAAGATATCAAAGCAGGCAATGAAGAACTATGCCGAGTCAGGCGCAGTGGTTCACTTCTGTAGTCCTGGATACTAAGAGACTGAGGCAGGAAGATTGCTGAGCCCAGGAGTTCACGGCCAACCTGGGCAACATGGCAAGATCTGGTCTCAAAAAAAATAGGAAAGACAAAGAAAGAAATGAAAGAACTCTGCTGACTTTGTTACAGTAAATAAACAATGAGGTTGAAGAGACCTGTAGGAAACAGGAAGCTATAAAACATTGCAAAGTTGATTTGTTAAAAACAAAAAAACTAAAAATATGATAGCTGAAATTTTAAAAAATCAGTGAATAAATTGATTAAGCTGAAATTGCATTAAGCTGAAAACTGCATTAGTGAAATAGAATACAGTTGGGAGAAATTATCCTGAGTGTTGTATGGGAACACACAGGACTGGAAAATAAAGAGGGAAATGAAGGTAATTAGAGAAAAGTGTGAGAAAAACTAATCTGACATAAATTTAATTCTGGAAAGCACAGAGGAAATACTTGAAAACATAAAGGCTGAGAATTTTCTAGAACTAATGAAAGACCCAAACCTACAGAGTCAAGGAACCCAATCAATCTCAAACAATACAAATACCAAGAAATATACCTCGAAAAATCAGAGTAAAATATCAGAAAATCAAAAACAAAGAAATCTTTAAGAGCTAAGTGTTGTGGCCATGCCTATAATCCCAGCACTCAGGAGACTTAGGCAGGGGCATCATTAGTTCCAGCCCAGCTTGGACTACATTGCGAGATCCTGTAAGAAAGAAAGGAAAAGAAGGAAGGAAGGAAGGGAGGGAGGGAGGGAGGGAGGGAGGAAGGAAGAAATTTTAAACACTTCCTTCCAAAACCAACAGATTACCTTCAAAAGAATCACAATGAAATGACAATCTTCAGTGTGCTGAGAGGTGTGCAGAGGCCTAATGGTGTAGAAGCTTGTGGACCATGGTAAGAAATTTGTATTCTAAAAAATCCAAAGCCATTAAAAAGTTGTGAGGAAAGGGGTGTCAATCTGATTCAAGTTTTACATAGGACACTCTGGCTGCTTTGTGAGGGAGGCCCCCAAAATAGATTTTCCTTTGCATATCTTACTGACAGTACTGAAAGTGTAAGTATAATTACAAAAATAATTCTATTGGTTCTGTAGGTAATGTGCAGTTAGGAGCAAGGGAGACTACTTTAGATGATAAAATTAGTACCCAAGAAGACTTCAGCTTCATGGTCTGGTAGAACACATGGAACAAGCTGAAATTCAGCAGGGTAAATGTGATAAAAGAGCAATAAGACTTGGCACAATTCATATCAAGAAGAAACAAGAAGAGTTTTCATTGACAGTGAACTCAAAATGAGTGATCAGGTATTTCAATCTTGTGCTTACCAGTTACTCTAAGAAACAGTGTCACACTCCTTTTACTACTTAAACCAATCGTTAAGTGTCACTTACAGAAACCTTGGCAAGAAAGCAGGGACAAGGATGATGAGGGAGGTCATATGACCATATTGGGTACAGGGTTTTTGAAGAACTAAGAATATGCAACATTGATAACTCAATTTTATTTCACCAGCATTTGTTAAACATTTCCTTTCTGTCGGTGGCTGTCACAGTCAGGGCACAGGATATAAAAAGAATATAGGGCTGGCTCCTATTTTCACAGTGTTCATGGCTTCAGTATAGTGAATAAGAATAGAAGATTCAGGATTAATAGGATAACTATCTTCAAATAATTTCAGGTTTATTATGTGGAAGAAGTAGGCATGATATCTAGGTAAAGATATGACCTCTGGATAAAATATTTAATTTATTGAAATAGATGCCTTCCTGAAAATTATAATTTATGAAACATGAACTGCTCTTTATGTTAGTGACTTTTATAATTTGAGACTTTTTTTACAGTACTGGAGTTTAAACTTAGGGCCTTGTGCTTTCATTTCAGACACTTAAACATAAGCTAGATAGGCACTTTGAAGAGATTCACATGAGAGTAGAAGGTTGAACTGGATGGAGTTTTTTAGGTTCTTCACATCCTGAGAATCTATGATTCAATGTACATTACTTACCTATTACTGGATAACAGATTACCACAAGATTAATGGCCCCAAACAATGCACATTGTTTACCCCAGTTTCTGAGGGTCAGTAATCCAGTTGTAATATAGCTGGGTCCTTTGGATTCTGCAAGTAAAATTTAGAGAGTCTATTAAGAAGACAGAAGTCACTTGTAACCTAATCATGGAAGTGACATCCCGTCATCTTGTGATATCCTATTGGTCATAAACAGTCCTTCTATATCTTAATACTATTTTTCAAGGTGCAGATAGAATTAAAAGAATAACTCTATCAAATCTATAGATAATGTGTCTCCTCCAATCAAGAGGTAGGGTCACATTCAAGGTGAGGGAATTACCCAAGGGCATAAAAAAGCAACAAAGTGGGGGTCAGTGGGGGTTACTTAAGAAATTGTTTGCCACAAATTTTTAAAAGATATGTTTGGAGTCTTGAAGAAGTTTGAAAACTTGGAGGAACCAGAGTAGGTCACTCAGTAAGTAATAAAGGGATTGTAGAATTTAAATCCATAGAGACTTTAGCAATGTGCAGAAAAATGTTCTTTGGAATAACGTTCTGTTATAATGGAAGTTTCACTCTAACAGACAGTTATAACTCTAACACCAAAGTCTACCAAATGTAGCACAAAAAAGGAAAGTACCAACCATTTATAAAGAGATAAAATCTTAATACTAGCAAAGAATAATCAATACAAAAAGAACAATAACTACAATCAGGTGAAGCTCTTTCCAGACAAACAGGAAATGTTTGATATTGGAAAAAATATTAAGATAATCTACCACATGACTCAGGAGAAAAACTGCAACCCATGAGCAAATCAAAACATGTCAAAAAAAGACAGTTAATGAAATTCAATAATCATTCCTGAATAAAATATCTGGGTGAAATAGAAAATTTTAAATAGAAAATTCTTCAATAAAAGTGCTGCAAGTGCTAGAAGAGTTTTTAGTGAGGTAGATTGATCACGTTATGGTTGTAATTAACAGTCTCCCCTCTATCCAAGCCTTTTAATGCAACTTTGCATCTTCTCAATTAAGAGGTAGAGTCCACTCCCCCACATCTTGAATCTCAGCTGGTCTTATTGTTGCTGTGGCTAACAAAGTGCAGCAGATGTGAACTTGTGCCAGTTTTAGGCCTAGACCTCAAGCATCCTTGCACGCTTCCACTTTCCCTCTTGCAGCCCTGCCTCCACCATAAGCTCAAGCTCTGGCTCTCTTGCTGATGGATGGGGAATTACACACAGGAGAGCCAAGAGGACCGGCCAAGCCTTGGAAGTAGAGCTAACTACAAATCAATACACGAGCCCAGGTTAGATCAGCCTCAGCTGCCAACTTATTGGCTGCATCATGAGCTAAATAAGTGGTTGTCCTAAACCATTAAATTTGGAGGCTGTTATGCATAATAACAAATGAATACAGCTAGCAAGTCCATGAATCCTGCCAATTGAATTCTTTGGCTATGGAAATAGTAGTTTCCAAATACAGGAAACATTTCCAATTCACTATTAAGTTTCTGAGTGTTAACAAGGGACAAGTAATGATTATCCTATATAGAGAAGAGTATTTATTATTGTCTTAAAAGCAGACTTAGGATCTAGTGATACTTTCTTCTTCTTCTCATGATGAAGTTATTTCTAAGACTATCTAGTTCCATTTAAAAGACAATTAGTCAGGCACAGTGGTGGGTGCCAATAATCCCAGCACTTGGGAGGCTGAAGCAGGAGGATTGGTTGAGCTCAAGAGTTCGAGGCTATCCTGGGCAACATGGTGAGACCCTGTGTCAACTAATAATAAGAAATAAATATATTATATTATAATATAATCTATAGTAGTTCTGAATAAGAATTTTAGTTAAAGTCTTTTCCTTGCTGACATCTTGAAATACTGATTCATAATCATTACTTGGGCATTTTTGAATTTGCGAACACATTTGGTATGGACTACAACACTTTTACTTATTTATTTATTTTGCAATACTGGGGCTTGAACTCAGGGCCTCCCACTTGCTAGGCAGACACTATACCACTTGACATACTCCACCAGCCCCTAGGCTGCAACACATTAAATCATAGGGGAGACATCAAATTTCTAGAAGCATAGTTTTACCTTTATCTTCTTTGGCTTAAAATCCATCTTTGCAACTTCTCCAACATACCTCTGTGGTAGCTGACTAGTTGTCTCCCTTGTTATCAATAAAAAATAGGATTCTTGTATTTCTATTTCCTTTTGGAAATCTCCATCATTCCCTATATAATCAAATAATGCTATTGTATGGATGATTTGGACACACCATGTCATTATTATTTAAAACTTTTCATTTTTATTAAGTGCTGTTAGTTGCATTGCATCAAATGCTCTTTTTCCTTTGCAGGGGCTATAAAGTAAAATACAATTCAGACATTCCTGATTATCTTTTGAGAATTAATGAATTGTTCTAATTACTGTCTGCCATAAAAACCAGACCTCTGATCTAGTTTACACAAAACAATGTAAATCTGGAAAAATAAGCCACTTGTTAAATAGCCAAAGTCACAATTAAGAAGTCATTTGGAGCTCTAGACTCTTCATGAGGAAGAATTTATGCATCTTGGAGATCCTTTGTACATCTCCAAAGATGTCCTTGAACCCAACATCACTGAAGTTGATAAAGAATTTAGAACATATTTAGAATCTCTAGAACTGATATTTTTCTCTAACCCTATTCCCAACTCTAGTCAAATCTTAAATGAGTAAATCAAATAACTCTCAGAAGTGAATATTCTGTCGTTTGGATGTTTTTCTCTGAAGGTCTATTGACTTTTCAGGTAGCAGAGAGTCCGCTGGGCTCCCCCTGCACAACAGCCTTAGAGTTACATTGCTTCTTGAAATCGTTCCCATCTTAGGCCTTTTCTTCCTTTTTTAAATAATTAATTTTTTAATCTTTTTGTTATTGTTGTACTGGGGATATGTTGTGACAGTCTACAAATTTCTTACAATATATCATAGTTGAATTCACCCTTCCATCATTTCTCCTATCCTCCCTCCTCCCATTCCTGGAATAGTTTCAACAGGTCTCATTTTTTCCATTTTCATACATGAGTACATAATATTTTCAACATATTCACCCTTCCACCTTCTTTCCCTACATTCCCCCCACTGGTGCCAACTCCCAGACGGGACCTGTCTTACCTTCCTTTTCTCCATTTTTGAAAAAAGACATTTTTGTTTGTATAAGATAGCTATATAGTTACATTGTGACATTTCCATATCTATATCTATATCTATATCTATATCTATATCTATATATTATAACCAGAATTGATTCATCCTCTGTATTTTTCTCCTTTCTACCTTAGTCCCCTTCTTATGGTGGTTTCAACAGGTTTAAAAATTCTATATTCATTCTTGTACAGAAAGTACATCAACCATATTCACCTTATTAACTTTCTTATTTTACCTTCCATCTCCTGTTAGTGACCTTCCCTTAGCATGACTTGTTTTTCATATTGCTTGTTCCATATATGAGAGGAAAGATGCAGTCCTTTTCTTTTTTTTAGAATCTTTTCCTGATATCTTATAGATATTTATGGAGTACTAACACGATCATAGCACTTCCCTATGAGAAAGAGTCTATGGTTATCCTTCTAGGAAGAAAAGACATTGAAGTTATTCTTTTTAAATCACTACACAAAACCACTATATAAAAATGTATTTACCTCTATTACCAAGGAAGCTTTTGACATCCATTTCTTAAGGAACACATTCACAATTCCTTCTCTTGAATAATAAAGAGAATTAAGTTCTAGAGTCAAGGTCCAAGCTTAATTTTATTGCTTAGAAAATGAATGTCTTCTAGTAAAGAAACCAATTCAGGAAAATTAAAAAAACCATATAAAGAATTACAAAGAATGAACATAGAATTTTTAAACCTGTTGAAATCACTGTAAGAGGGGGACTAAGGTAGAAAGGAGAACTATAGAGCTCATGAACCAATTCAAGTTATAATACATATATACAGAGAAATGGCACAAGGAAACTCCCTGTAGAGCTATCTTAAACAAACAAAAAAATGCCCCTTTTTTCCCCAAACCGGAGAACAGGAAGGTAAAACAAGTCCTGTCTGGGGGATGGTACAAATGGGAGGGGGAAGATAAATGAAAGGTGTGAAAGAGGCTGAATGTAGTGGAAATATTATGTACTCATTTATGAAAATGGAAAATTGAGACATGTTGAAACTATTTCAGGAATAGGGGAACAGGGAATAAAGGAGAATGATGGAAGGGGTGAATCCAACTAAGATATATTGCAAGAACGTTTGTAAATATCACAATGTACCCCCCAGTACAACAATAAAAAACATTTTAAAAAATGAGTTGATGTTTAAAAAAACCAACCAACCTGAGTTTCATGGCTCTGACTCAGCCTTAGCAGGCTCTTAGAGTGGGTTGGGAGGAAGTTAAGGCAAAGAGAGCTCCAAACATGACTGGCTTTTCATAGCCATCTCCTGGATGCACAACTTTCCCTGGTCAAAAGCAGTACTATTATTTTCCCCAGGAGAGAGAGGAGTCTTTTTCAAGCAAAGCCTTTTCACTTGGAACATTAACTTTGGTTTGCTTCATTTTGGTACAAATATATTCCCAGAGTAGCCTGCAAATTAGGAATTATTTCTCTAGCAAGATGGTTATGTGGAAAATGTAATATGATGTGAAAAAAATAACCTCAGGGACCAGATTTTGTGACAATGATATAGTTCCTCTTAATCACACTGGACTCACACCCAATCTGATATCATCTCTGCATCAGGCTCAGTACCAAAGCATCTCTATTTTTCTTCAGTCTATCACCACATCCCTACATCAGGCCCTTACTTCCTGCCTTCTGTTTTACCGCTTTGGGCTCTGACTTGAGCTTCCCATTTCCTGTCTTTCCCTATTCTAATAATCCTGATTTCAATCATTTTGAGGCCAACTTCCATTTTATCACGGCATTTTTCAAATCATTTCATTGTTCCATCACCTAGAGGCTAAGAGTCAAACCTCTTCCTAGGTATTTGCAACACTTCTCTGTCTAGACACACCTCTTCTCCAATTTTGCTAACCTCTCCCCTTCTCACAAATCCTGTGGCTGTCAAACTGATCTACTCATTTTTTCCTATACCCACTCCACACTTCCCAGCCCTTCTACCTCTATTCACTTCATTCCCTTTAATGGCAATATAATTCCCGTCAGTTCAGAAATAAATTCTGTCTTTCCCTCACAGGTCAACTCTGATGTCATCTATGTGCAGTCTCCCTGCTATCTCTCTGTAAATGTAACTGATCTGCCCCACTTCTCCAGCTTGGGTGGCAGAAGGAACTATTTTCTCTCTAAATTCATCGTAAATCCCTCTTGGCTCTGCCTCACATAACTGCCGAATGTTCTTCTACTGGAGTGTCCTCAATTAGTGGCATCTCTAGTGTATTCTCAGTCCTAGTGGGCAATATAACTGCTCTTTTCTGGGAAGAGAAAGGAAGAAAGAAAGAAGGGGGAGATAGAGGGAGGGAGAGAGGGAGAGACAGACAGAGAAAGAGAGAGAGAGAAAGAGAGAGAGAGAGAGAGAGAGAGAAGGAAGGAAGGAAGGAAGGGAAAGAAAGAAAGAAGGAAGGAAGGAAGGAAGGAAGGAAGGAAGGAAGGAAGAAGAAAGAGAATATCTGATTCACAGGGGGCCCTTTCCTGTCACTATTTCCTATTTCATTATCACTATAGTTTTGGGAAATACCTGGAGTTTGAAATACGTGGAGTTTGGTTATCACTGTGCAGTGTTTCAAGTCCCTCATGTGAGAACATTTGTCATCCTGCTCCTACATTACCACAAAAATTGGGCAATTTGCCATCCAGTGTCAGCCCTGTCCTCTGAGGAAATGCTCTCGGAGCATCCAAGGGTATACCACTTTTGTGACCAGCATCATCCTTTCGTCCGTGGGTGGGTGGAAGGCAAGTCTCTGGTTACTGCACAGGCTACTGTGTGACACCACTTCGGACGATCTGTTCTTCTTTTACTTGGTTCTCTGAGTCAATAATAATGTACATGAAAGCCTTTGTAACCCAAGGTATTGTGAAGATCACCCAGTACTTCTGGGGCCCTGGTGCAGACTCTCCCTGCAGTATGTCATGGAGAATCCAATCTCTTTGGGGCCCGACTTACCTCACCTGTACAGTGAAGTGCTCACTCTGGTTACTTCCAAGGTCTCCTCTCATTCCTATGAGACTCTATGCTATAATTAGGGTGCAAATCCTTCATCCAGAGATTAAGTGAAAAACTGTTTTTACCATACTTCATTTATAAATTCTTCATCATAATTTATGTTCTGCTTTTATTATTTTTAAAAATAAAAGGAGGATAGGCTTTCTGAGCTTTGTTTTTAGATTTTACAGGAAACTAAGTATTAGTTTAATAGCAGTTAGGGATAGAGAGGCCTTGTAAAGCCAGGCCTTTCTAGATTAAAAGGCACTAATATTACTACTTTTCATTAAATGTCAGTAAAAAAAATCTCCCATACTTAACAGAAAAACTTTCTATAAAACTTAAACATGATATATTACTATTTTTGTTCATCAGAGTCACTATTAATCACTTACTCTTTCCTAATCGCTATGAACCCCACAAACTCCTTCTATCAGAATCTATTCCAATGCAAAATTATATTAGCATATTCATTATCATAGTACTTGGTACTGCATGTGGGATGTGGTTGTTTGTTTTACTACTGGTGATGTCAAATGAATATTCAATAATAGAAAAAAAAACAGACTTCATTTGACCTGATTTTTTTCTCTCTGGTAAAGGAAATGGCACTGTGACCTCATAGCTCCATCTGTATCAACATCTTGCTCCATGTTTGAATGACACGTGAGGAGGAAGTGGTAGTGTGGGAAAGGTAGAGTGAAAAGGTTCCTTCACTTTTTCTTGAAATCTTTTGGTATTGTTAGAAATCTTTTTATGCTTAAAATGTTTTCATACCTTATATTGTGATTTTTGAACAAAGAATACAAATTTCATACCTTTAAAATTCTTAAGAACTGAGCCATTCTGAAAATTCGTGCAGCTCAATAGTGATCATATTTAATGGAATCTTGTAATTATATATAATTATAGATTATAACATCATCTTTACCATAAAAACTTTTAGGCTGACAATTCTATTTTGTAAAAGTTTAAATACCATTGACAGAGGGCTGTGATAAAGGAAACAACTCTACTACATTATGCTCTGCAAGTGTGAGGGACATAAAACATCCACAAAGCTCTCACATCTAAAGCCAAGAAATCTTCACTGGATAATAATAGCAATTTCCAAGACCAGTGAATGCCTAAGAGGAGGAATTGGGAGTTAGGCAACTAGAACCTCAATCACGACTCCCACAATTATGTTCAGTTCCCAGATGATGTGATGATTGGCCACACTTGTGCATTAGGGACACACAGATGGAGGAGATCTGGTCCTGTAATGCCAAGTTGGCAGGAACCCCAGTCATGTACTGTGATATCTGGGTTAATTATACCAGCATAAAGGAGAGCGTAATTAATTCTGCCCTGGTAGAAGTGAGAAATAGTGGTTAGGGAAGGTTTTCAGAGCACTTGACTTTAATCATGGATTAAAGAACAGGATTTCTCTGGGCAGAAAAGAAAGTGGGAAGTTCATTTCTTGGGAGTGGAGGAGGGTGACTGTAAAGACTACAACCCAAAAGAATATGGGCACCAAGTGTGGCAATGCAAGTTGACCAGATTCGGAGGTGGGAGTGTGGTGAGCGGAAGGATATGGAATTAGAAGAAGCAGTACAATAATTGGAAAGGTAACCTAGGGCTGAGTTCAATTCCAGAAGTATGGCAGACAAGGTACTATGGTACCCCCACTTCCTCAATAAGTTACAAAAAGAATGCTTTTTAAAGAATTGCTCAGCTCACCAGAGCCACGAGAAATGGCTGACACCTAAAGTCTTTCCCCTTGAAACTAAAGCAAAGGATTGATATGGAAAGGGTGAGAAGTAAACCCTCATTATTCTGAGGTTACTATTGGAGCAAATGTGGGTACCAGTGTTGGGGTCAGATACTAAGCCCAATTCTCACTCCAACTCCAACTTCCTGGTAACCTCCAGTCTCCTTGAAATTTCAATATTTAAACCTGAGTGCTCAGACAACCTAATATCATCTTAGATCTGCAGAGCCTCCTGGCCCCCAACACAAAGAAATCCAAATCTTCTCTAGGGAAAACTCATCCCAATTTAGGCCTTTAGAATTTTTTTTTAATTTATTGGAGGTACTGGGGCTTGAACTCAGGCCTTCACTCTTGCTAGGCAGTCACTCTACTACTTGAGCCATGTCTCCATCTAGGCCTTTAGAATTTTTAAGGGGTATGTTAAATTTAATAAAAGCTTCCAATAAAGATAAATTACGAAGCACACAAAGGAATATGTGTGAGTAAACAGAAATAATAAAGCTACAAGTATAGAAATCCTTAAAACTTTAACATGGTAGGTACTAAATACAGAATATAAAATAACTATTCATGAGATAATTTTAGCAGTAAAACACAGAAATTTTTTTGAAGTGTGCACATTTTCAGTTTTTTTAAATTTCTTTTATTCATATGTGTGTACAATGTTTGGGTCATTTCTCCCCCCTTTGCCCCACCCCCTCCCTTTTCTCCCACCCCTTCCCTTTCCCCTACCCCTTCCCTCTACCCGCATCCCCTCGCTACCGGGCAGAAAAAATACAGAATTTTTTAAATGAACAAGAAGCAGACTTTTAAAAATGACCACATAGTTCTGAAAATATTCAAATAGAACATTTAGATATATAAAAATTATATAGTTTAGAATAAAAACCTAATTGATAGGTCAAATGGCAAATAAAAACAGAGAAGGAATTACTTACTCTCTTTTTTGACATTTACCACTTTCCACATTCTACACATTGTGTATGTGTGTGTGTTATTGCGAATGGAACCATTTGAGCTGACCCATCCCCCCACCCAGTCCCTTTTGATTTTAGTTTGTTTTTCTGATAGGCTGTTGTGCTAACTTTGCTTGGGCCAGCCTCAGACTATGATCTTTCTGCCTCTGTCTCTCAAATAGCTGAGATCACAGGCAGGCACCACCACACCCAGATCATTTATTGTTTATCGTTTGCCTCCCCATTTTGTCTCTTTAAACGCATACTCCTCTTAGGCAGGGATGTATTTGTTTTGTTCAATGAGGCATACAAGTTCTTGAAAGAGTAATTACCATGTAGTATGTGTTAAATAAATATGTATTGAAGAGTGGTGAAACTGCCCAGTATGTAGCAAAAAAATATAAAGAGATGAAACTATATGAAAGCAGGATTGGGAACACAAAGAAGACTGAGAAGAACAAACATCTAAACTGGAATTACAGAAAAAGAGAAAGTGAAGAATGGAGAAGGTGTTCTCTAAGAGAACACAGCTGATGAATTTTCATCGCTGATGAAAGACATGGAAAAACAAATATAAGAATGCATATTTGCTTTACTCTCATAAGATTCTTCCTCAGGACCAACACACTCTTGGACAATTTTCAGAGAATGAAGAATCCAAGGTTGTTAAACATAAATTGTACTCATTCAAATCATGTCATCTAGATGAACTTAGGCAGAAATAGTGAAAGATGGGGAAAGGTCTGATGCCCACTGATGGTTTGCAGTGTTTTAATTAGAGAAATTTTTTCACCAAATTTTTATGTTGTGTAGTGTCATTGTAATTATGAAGGTTTTTATCATTTTGCGAGGTGACTTAAAGTGAGATTCAGGATGGGTGACAAACTCAGCTCTTTTGTAAAATGTAAAAAGTACAGTTTTGATGGGAATGGAGAATGATTTGACGACTGGACAGCAGGTACCCTCTTAACCAGACCAGTTTTAAGAAAAAGTACACAAAGATGAGGATATACAAGTGAATTCCCTTAAAACTACCTGTTCTTCCTTAAAACTACCTATCCTGGGGGAACAACTACCCTTGATCCCCGAGGTGTCCTTTGACCATTTAGAAAGCTGCTACTTTAGACCTGCATACATAGGAAGGAAGAAAGGAAGGAAGGAGATGAACTGTTCTACCAGGTTTCCTAGTTTCAAGTCTGCAGATAGCAGACAGTAGGATTCTTGGCCTCCATACTTGCATGAGCCAATGTCTCAAAATAAATTAGAAATAAATATCTCAAAATAAATAAATTTCTCTTATCTATACATGTAATTGCATACATATCTGTTACTGGTTCTGTTTCTCTAAGGAACCCTGACTAATACAAGTGGATTCATGAGGTTTTTTTTATGTTGATAACATATATTGCATTATGTAAGCCCACTTTTACATAAACTATTAAACAGAAGGAAAAAAATCCCTTAATTTTTGCATATACTGGGTATACAGAAGCACATGTAAAACTCAAATTGAATGATAAATGTGAAATCATTTCAACTATCATAAGGATTATTTTTCTTTTTTAATATATGCAATTTTTCTTAATAAAGCTGTAAGCTCCTTCAGAAATGAAACTTGGGGCAACAGGCATTCGTTACTGGGTTACTAGAGAGTGGAGTCTGATCTGGGTGTAAAAGATGACTGGCAACAGAAAGTGACATAAAGTAGGCTTGGAGCACTGGAGAACAACTCAGGAACTATGGCAATAACATGGACCAGAGATGATGAATACCTGAACTGGGAAGAAGGCAGAGGGAGTAGAAAGAAGAGGCCAGAGCTGAGACAGTTCAGAGGCACAGTGATGGGAGCTGGGAGTGAATGAAGGTGAGGCAGAGAGTCATGGTGACCTGCTCTCTCATTCAGGCTACTAGAAGATCATGAAGGAGAAGAAAGAGAAGAGGGCAGGTTTATGAGGGAGTTAGCCAACCATGTGACCTTGGGAAGTCTGTTGGCTCATTTATAGCTCCTCTTCCTCACATGTGAAATGAAGGTGTTGCATAAGGAGCTCTCCAAGACCCCAGCTGACTGTTCTGACTGCCCAACATTAGAGTGCTTTTCCTGCTAAGCCCTTCAAACTCCCCATCACACTTACTTCTCTTCTCATGGCTGTGAGAGGCAGGAAGGACCCTTGGAACAATCTTGGAACTTCTTTTTCTCTTCTTGAAATTATTCAGCACTTTAAGTTTTTCAGGAAACAAAATTTAAACCATTAAGAATATTCAGTTGACTAAAAGTAGCAGAGAACAAACAACTGCCATTCACTTCCAAATATTCTGAATTCAGCACATATTATATAGTAACTTCTAAGGAGGGAGGAAGGAGAGTTATTTCATGGAATGCTTATATTTATTCCATCAATAAATTCATGAGCAGAATTACTAGCTTCAGATATATAAATATTATATCATGTAAGTGACAATATATTCATTTAGATAAAGGACTTGTGTGCTTTAAAAGCTTATAATTATGTAAGTGGGTATGATGTTACGAAGTCATCCTTTCATAAATATTTTTATTTCAGAGTAATGGAGGGGGTGAATATAATCAAAGTACATTATGGAAATGTATGGAGATATCACAGTGAAGCTCTTTTTTACAATTAATGCACACTAACTTAAAGAAGACTTGATATCCAATTTTAAAAATATTTTTATTTCAGATAAATAAGTTTACAATATTATGGGGAAAACATGCTCTGAATATTTTTTACACAAAATATGTTACTTGAGTAAAAGCATTCATTGGTTAGAACATCCTGATTTTTGTGCCAAACAAGTTAATTTTATTAGTTAAAAGAGCTGTTAAAGAGTTCTCTTTCACTCCCTATGTAGATACCTTTATCTCAAACAAGCAAAAATGTCATGTTTTTCTTTGTATCTTCTTTTTTCTTCTACAAAATCAGAGAACAGGAGGGCAGAACAGGTCCTGCAGGTGGCAGGGGTGGGGTGTGGGGGTGGGGTGATGAGGGGGTGGTACCAGTGGGAGGAGGGAGGTGGTGGGGAAAGAGGGTTAGGAGGGTGAATAGGGTGCAAAAAATGTATGCACAAGTATGTAAATGGAAAAATGATACCAATTGAAACTATTCCAAGAAAGAGGGGAAAAGGGAGTGGGAGTTGAATTCAAGTGTGACATATTTGATACATTGTAAGAACCTTTGTAAATGCCATAATGTACCCCCACCTAGCACAGCAATAAAGAGAAAAAAAAGAATTCTTTTTCAGGACTGGGCATGTAGCTCAGTGGTAGAGCAATTGCCTGGCATGTTCAAAGCCCTGAGTTCAATTCCCAAAATGACAAAAATGTCCTGTAAGGAATTAACTAATGTTTCTCTTTGAGCAATCATATTTGTTTTGTTCACAGAAAGCATGATTTATAAACTTTTTTGTTAAATCAATGAGAAAAGACATTCACATTGTAGCACTCTTTGTTGAAATCTAATTTCTTTTATGTGTATGCAATTTATTGGAAGAAAGAATGATTTTAAAAATAAGGAAAAATTAAAATTTCATTACAAATTAATCATTTCCATAGCACTTGTGAATTATATTTATCTAATTCACAGTTCTATGGGGGAATATTTATCCCTACATCATTCTCACTTATCAGGCCTGAAGAAATTACATAAAGACCTTGTTATCACTTTTATTGTAACAATTTGTAAATTTATCCTGTGCTTGAGTCACCTCTAGGGGAAAATCAATTCTCATTTGTGGTTTTGAAAATCATTCTGGGTGAAAATCTGTATAGTGTAACAGAATATATTTCAACAATTATTTGTGTTATCTTATCTCATATATAATATTCAGAGAAATTTTAAAGCATCATTTTCTGATACTATAGGTTAAAAACTTTTTTATTGGTGCTAAGAAATGTATTGCTTTCCTGTGGGAAGAATCAACAAACTTGGCTAAATATTGAGAGAGTCAGCAACCAAAGTTAGGGTTCTTATTTGAAATTTAAGTACTCTCCATTCAACCCTTTTTAGTTTGCCACTTTACTGACTAGCATAAAGAATTGTGCTCTCAAGAAATACCTATTGGCTAAATGAGTATTTAGCTTACCCTACCCTCTTCTTCTATAGCCAAGAAAATATGTCAAGAGCGCTACAGCACAAAGATATGTCATTTCTCAGTCCCATCTTTTAACTCTAGGGAAAGAAGGAAGTTTTATAATCTATAGCTAAATAAAAACCTCAGACAAAGAATAGAGATCGAAATGATAACTGTACATGGTAAAGCTCTTGCATGTTAGTAAGTGGCTGGCAATCAAGGAACTAGCAGGCTTCAAAATGGTTCTTTATTAAATGCCAGTGCAGTTGAACTCAGGAATGGGACTATTCACAGATGAGGAGTTCATTCAGGTTTTAGTACACATAGGCAAGGAAAATGTATGGGTCAGTTAGGTTCATATTGTATCACATTAAAAGTTATCCCCCACAAAAAGTGACCTGACCATTTAATGAGTCATGTGTTGTTTCTCCTGTTTCTATTCCTGGCTTCTCTTGTTACTTAAACCTTACTGATTTTTTAAAACATTATATATTTTACATACAATTCTTCTGAAATGTGCCTGGAAGCTCCTTGATGGCAGGAAAAATTGTCTTTTAAAGATATCTTCCTACAGAAGCCAATACAGGTCCTGGGCAGGGGAGTTGGTACCAGTGTGGGCGGAGGATACAAGGAAAGGGTGTAGGAGGTTGAATATGGTGGAAATATCATGTACACATATATGGAAATGGGAAACGAGACCCATTGAGACTCTTCCAGGAATGGGGGAGGGGACATAAAGGGGAATGATAGAGGGGGTGAATTCATTACAACATAGTGTAAGAACTTTTGTAAAGGTCACAATGAACCCCCAGCACAATAATAAAAAAAATAAGATAAATATCTTCCTACAATATGTTGCACTGGTCTGGTGTTCAATAAATATTCTTGGCAGTACTGGGATTTGAACTCAAGGCCTCACACTTGCTAAGTAGGCACTCTACCATCAATGTATATTGGTTGATGTGGATAATGCAATTAAACAAAAGCTGATTTTTCTATTTGCAGAGGTAACAGATGGTCAATGAAGAAACTTTAAAATCTTAGGAAAGCTAAAGTGAAATTCATAAGCCATCAGAAATCATATATACTTTCTCCCTCTTCCATACCCCCAAACTAAGTATTAAGTACCTGTAGTCTTTCTACTGTGTTTATAGGAAAAATGGCATAAGCTATAAAAAAATTGGGTAGCCCACAGAAATTTTTTATTTAATATGTAGCATTAACATTTTTCCACATGAGTAAATATTCTATGACATGGCTTTGTGCTAGGTTTTCACTCTGTTACATGGGAACCCCAGAAAACCTACTGAACACTAAAATCATACTGTTCCCAATTTTTTTTCTATTGTAAATTATTCTACTGTGAATATACATTTCATTTCATATCAAATACATTGTAATTATTAGTCAAATAATTGATCTCTGATAAAAAAGATATTTGACTAACAAGTTACAAAGAATTGAATTAAATTGGTTTTCTCAATCATTTATTGCATATTTTATGTTTTTACATGGAAAAATTACTAATCTCTTGAGCTCTGAAGTGTGACTAAGAAATAAGATTCTAAGGTTTCATAGGGAAAATGTCTGCTTTCAAAGGGAAGCCGAACAATTCCTTTTTTTCAAATACAAAATGGTTATAGAAAATCGAAACCTTAAATCACATCACAATTAAACAAGAAGGGCTTAACATTTATTTTTCCATGTAATTTACTATATCTCAATGAATTACTAAAAAGAAATGTGGCAAGAATTCTTGTTATTTCAAGAAAGTTTGAAGGCAAGTTCATTCTAGATAAATTGCATAAATTCTCAATACTCTGATACATGACTGTTGATCACTTTCAGTCTTGACTTGTGTCACATGCAGAAAAGCATATGTCTTTTTAAATTCTAAGAGCATAAATCATAATTACAAACTTAATTATGAAGTATGAGACTGAGATCATCTGTCACATGCCAGCATCAGGTTTTCAATAATTCCATCACCAACACAAATGATGAAAAATCTCAAGAATATCTCAGAATACTATATTTAAAGGAATCAGGTCATGGGCTAATGGTTTTTACTCCTTTTCATTAGCTAGGTATCTTGGTAGCTAGTGACATTTTATTCCTTTAATCCAAAAAAACTTTTCTCACAGTATTGAGGTTTGTACTTAGGGTTTCACACTTACTAGGCAGACACTCTATCACATCAGTCATGCCCCCAGCCCATTTTGCTTTAGTTATTTTTCAGATTGGGGCTCACATTTATGCCTGGTGGGTGTGGGCTGTGATCCTCCTATCTACACTTCCTGTGTAGCTCAGATGACAGGTGTATGCCACCACATCCAGCCATTGAGTAAGATGGGGGTCTTATAAACTTGTTCCTCCAGGCTGGCTTCAAACTGTGATCCTCCCAATCTCCACTCCCCCTTCCTTGCCGGTAGCTGGGATTATAGATGTGAGCCACCATGCCACTGTTTAATCCAAAAACATTTTATAAGTGGCAATACACCAATTTATTCATTTTAAAAGGTTGAGGGAAAGAATTATTAATATGATTATCTACATCATTTCCATTTAATCCCTTGCTCCCAAGGTAGTTTTATCTTAAATGTGTGGCAACAGATACAAATAGTAAAAGACAGTAGTAAAAGAAGCAAAATGGATTTAGGCCCATGGGATGAAAAGATTCACAAATAATCTAAGATTTTGTTGTTGTTTTGCAGTACCAGCAATTGAAGATTTTTTGATTGTTGTTTTTGTTTATGATTTGGGATTTTTTTTGTTTTTGGCAGAGTCAGCCCCAGGCTGGATCTTCCTGACTCAGCCTCAAGAATGCTGGGATTGCAGGCATGCACCACCACACCCAGCTCAAGAATCTAAGACTTCTGCTATAAAGAAGTCAGAATTAAACACTATTGTTATCCACCTGCAGAAAACTGAAACTAGATTCATGCCTGTCACCCGCACTAATATCAACTCAAGGTGGATTAAGGACCTTAATATCAGACATGAAACCTTGCAGTTAGTACAGGAAAGGGCAAGGAATACTCTGGAAGGAATAGGTATAGGCAAGGACTTCCTCAGTAGAACTCAAGCAGCCCAGCAACTAAGAGAAAGGATGGATAAATGGGACTACATAAAATTAAAAAGCTTCTGCACAACAAAAGAAATGGTCTCTAAACTGAAGAGATCACCCACAGAGTGGGAGAAAATATTTGCTAGCTATACATCAGACAAAGGACTGGTAACCAGAATATACAGAAAGCTAAAAAGCTAAACTCCCCCCAAATCAATGAACCAATAAAGAAATGGGCAACTGAACTAAACAGAACTTTTTCAAAGGAAGATGTCCAAATGTCAAAATAACACATGAAAAAATGCTCACCATCCTTGGCCATAAAGGCAGTGCAAATCAAAGCACACTAAGATTACACCTCACTCCTGTTAGAATGGCTAGCATCAAGAACACCACCAACAACAAATGTTGGTGAGGATGTGGGGGGGAAAGGAACCCTCATACACTGCTTGTGGGAATGTAAGCTAATACAATCACTTTGGAAAATAATACAGAGGCTTCTTAAAAAACTAAACATAGCTCTGCCATATGATCCAGCAATACCATCTCTAGGGATATACCCAAAGGAATACCACTCAGGTTATTACAAAAGCACCTGCACACCCTGTTTATTGAAGCACTATTCACAATAGCCAAGTTATGGAAACAGCCAAGATGCCCTACTACCAAGAATGGATTAAGAAAATGTGGCATTTATACACAATGGAATTTTACTCAGCCACAAAGAAGAACGAAATTTTGTCATTTGCAAGTAAATGAAGGGAACCGGAGAATACCATCTTAAGTGAAGTTAGTCATGCTCAGAAGGCCAAAAATTGCATGTTTTCCCTCATATGTGAATTTTAGACCCAAAACAAATGCAGTAATATTATTAGACATGGGTCACATGTCTCTAAGGGGAGAAAGCACAGGGGAGGAATAGGGAAAGGGAAGGAAACCTAAAACTTGAATGTGGTTGATGTGCTCACTGTAGAAGAATGAATATAGTAATCTTCAACTAGCAGAGGCCACTATGGGAAGGTGACCGGCAAGTAGCAAAGAGGTCTAGTAGAGATGAACCAATGTGGGTTGCAGTACACAAGTGCATGGAAGCAACAATAGGAATCTCTCTGTATGGCTATCTTTATCTCAAGCTAGCAAAAATGCTTTGTCATTCTTATCTCTTATTTTTTCTCTTGAACAAAATTGGAGAACAAGAGGGTGGAACAGGTTCTGCACAGAAAGGGAGGTGAGGTGGCCCAAGCAATGTATACACATGTGAGTAAATGTAAAAACAATAAAAGTAAAAAAATAAATACTTTAGTGCTGTAAATGAATCCAATTATTGCTTAACATGAACATAAAGAGAATTGAAGTTTGGAGAAGTTTAGATAAAAGATTTAAGAAAGACCTAAGTCCTCATCATCAGCATCAACTTTATCACTAATACCATCATTGTCAATTATTCCTTATAACGAAAAAGTTCCAGCCAAATTCTCAAAGAATGTATTGAATGCTAGACTACATCCTCAAGAATAACTTCTTGAAGGGAAATGATTTGTAAAAATAATAGTGGTTGCTTACAAATAACACATTAAAGTATGTATTCTTTCTGTCATTTTGTAGAGTTAATCCATATTCTTATCCTTTTTCCAAACAAGAAGAATGCTTCACATATTTCTGTTTACTTTCATCCCCTACTAATTTCTGTGTTACAAAGGTCAGGCAGCATGAGAGCTCACCTGGTTCTTGGTCCTGATTTAATATAGCACCAAACATCATTGTGTGTTTTCCTCCAGGCTCATTCATCTACACAAGTGGCTACAAGAGGTGTAGCCAAGTTGTTTTTGCCAAGTGTTTATTTGGAAGGGAGATAGGGCACATGAGTTGGGCACATTATGCAGGGAATGATTATAATGATGATTGTGGAACTTAAACCGGGTAAGGGGTATGTGGAATAGAAAGATAGGATAGTGGATTGGAGGTTTTAGAAAGACTGAACCATTGATACAGTTGCGCTATTAAAGAGAGTGAACTGAAACTGTGCAGTGGTTTGGTCAGATAATGAAATGCAGGGCATTGAGATCATGGAGGGGCTGGAGAGTGTTTATGACAAGTTTTAGGGCAGAGTCATGAAGTGATGACTGAGATAGGGTGTAGAACAAGATGGAGGAAAGAAATTGAGAAAGTGAGATGGTAAGATACTGGAAAGATCATTTACATGTATATTGAATCTTCAAAAATTAATATAGCAAATGTGCTGAAGATCATGACAGTGAGTCAGGAGCTAAAAATCATAGAGGAATTAAGAGAAACTGACTCTAATCCCAGCACTCTCCTGGCTAAGCATCATGAATTCAGTGCTAATTAGGCTACACAGTGAGACACTGTTGGAAGAAGGGGAAGAAGGAAGAAAGAAAGGGGGAGGGAAGGAAAAAAAGGAAGGGAAGAGAAGGAAGGAAAGGAGGGAGGGAGAGAGGAAGTAGCAGTAGCTTAAGGTAGATAGATAATTGCAACAATGAGGGTTAGTTCATAATATCGTTTAATGACATTATGTTAAAAGCTTAGAGGAGGGAGAAAGAGTGGTTTGAAGCAAGAAAAACAAATTAACAGGAAGACTAAGGAGAACTACAGCATTCCAGGTCCATAAATATAAAAAGGTGTGTTTTTTCTTAAAAAAAGAAAAGCCTTTTCTTGGGAAGACTAGAGAGGAAAAAGATCTTCCTAGAAAGAAAGGCAAGTTTTCTGTTAACTAAGAAGGTGAAGGGACCTTTCAGAAAAGAGACTGAAGATGGAGCAGATTTTGCTGATGATGACTCTTGAGTTCCAGAAGAAACAATGGAAGGGATTGGGGAGGGATTGATAAGGACCTATGGGAGATGGATTGGAAGGAGTAATGGGCAGAACAAATGGGTGATGAGTTTCTTTTGGTGAGGGATACAGACATATTGGTAAAGAATCTAATGGTCACAATCCTAGTAGACTCAGGACAGACAGTCTGGGGTCCAAGATTGCCAGGGCTTCTCAGGGACATCAGCAGAGACAAGGAGGCTTCTTCTTGATGCCTACTGATGCAGGCATGTGACCAGGGAGATGCACCTTATCGATGTGTATTAGACTCACTCCTGATGTCTGATGGGAATACAAATAAATCCATACTCCTTACAGGACAATTTGTTATACATAAATGCACACACACTATATATGTATATATATACATATACATATACATATATATATATATATATACATAATTTGATCAAAAGTTTTAGGATTTTCCAGAAAAATACTCTCCTGTGGCAATATTAAATGATAAATGGTTAAATTGAGTACACCCATATTATAAAATGAGGTAGTATGGTAAGTGAAAATAAAAACATTTGCAAAACAGTAAGTATAGTATATTTTAATTTACATATTTTTGCTATTGAAAAGATAGTTTATTATAATCATGTTTCCCAAGAAATAGGTGCAGGTCATGCCTAGGGGGTGTCATTAAGGAAACTTTGGGATCCTTCAGGAGCCAGAGGTGTGGGGAAGCAATGATGGCAGGAACCATCATTATGGCTTGAAGCACTAGTGTTGGATATTGTCCCAAATTAAATCAGATCAAGTAAGAAAAATTTTAGTTACTGTTGCACAATAAGAAAAGCATAGGTTTCTATCCAGGAGACTTCTAACTAATCAGTAAGTAGTTGAGCCCACGAGTTACGATATAATTTATAAAACATTGAGGGTACTTTGAGTTGTTTTACTTTTAGATTGGTGCTTGACATTAATGCTGTATAAAGTTAGCAGAGCTGATTAAACTGATGAATCCATATCTAATTTGTTTAATTTTATTGAATCATATTGGACTCTTTTCACTCCTTTCACAGTCTGGTGTTTCTAGTCATGATGTTTGATAGGTGTCTTTAACTTGGGAGAGAAGGAGAAAAAGAAAGAGAAAGAGAGAGAGAGGAGGAGGGAGAGATTGGAGATACTCATCAAGTCTAGTTTAAGTTAACCTTGTACTACGGTTTTGGTCAAAACTCAAATGATCAACATGTTTATATGCAAAGCTGAGTAGACTTTGATCCAAATGTTAAAGCTGTAAAGGGGACAGATATAATATGAAACAGAAATGCCAAGCCTTTATTGGACATCTACAGGTCAGCACAAGTGGCCTTCAAGTCTCTGAAAAATTGCCTAGGCAACTGTTAGCATAACCCATGTGGCAGAGTGACAGAGATGCTGTCTAGATATTTTTCTCACTAGCAATTCAGTCACTAATAGAAAAAAAATATTTTTCCACTAGGATCTAGGGTTTAATCTGTATCTCCTGGTTTCACTGTCTAGGTTTTTATTCCCTTACTAATTTTTTGTTCACTTGATCTTAGATTGAGAGAAATGTGCTAAATTCTCTGGAAATCTTTTTGATATGTTGTCTATTCTTGAATATTCTGTATCTTCTGGTCATGAAAGATTTTGCTGTTACTGAGAGCAGAAACTTTAATCATTATGTTTTCACTGTGAGCTAAATCTTTAGCATTTTAAAATTTTATTCCTTTTCTCCTTTAATGTTTTTATTATGAATTTTTCCTTTTGAAATGTCAACATTTAGCTACTGCATGTTATTAATTTGCATATTATTTATACTCATTACTCATCCTTTAACTTTTTTGAATTTGTTATTTGAAAACATTTGGTGTGTTTCTTACATACAGCATAGTGTATTTTGCTATATTTATATGATCTGAAATATATTTGGCCTTAATATTGCATATTATATGCATGTAGATATATCTAAAATATTTCAATGTATGGTATATAGTTTTTCTTTTTGGTATTTATTGGTGTATATCTCAATTTTTTTGATTACATACAAAATTTTAAATATTTTTCCAATTATTAGAGGTATAAAAGTAACTTTCATAGTAAGTTAGTCTACTTTTAAGAATATTCTCTTAGTAGTTTAATTTGAGAAACATCAAGATTAGCCAGCAACTTTAATCTCTTTTTTCTGTCTCAGTATCTAGTTTAAAGGGAAATAATTTTATTGCAGGCTAATGTTCACCAGGTGATGGGTAAAGTTTGTTCACTTTGTACGCATCTCACCATGTATGCTCTATTGTGAGACCCCACAGCTGGGATTCAGCCTGCACTTCCCTCTATTACCTTAGCTTAGCTTCAGATCTTAGTTCTTCAGACAAATACATTTAATACTCAATGCCAAAAGCAACATAAAATCTATACTTAGATAACATATACAAGACACTCCTAAAGAATTTATGATGTGCTTTATGCATAATTCACTTAATCAGCCAAAGAAGGCAGACTCAGCAAGGGTAAGGCATTTGTCCCAAATCTCAAAAGTGTTAAGGGGTAGGACTTGAATTCTGACTCAAGCAGTTGGCTCTAGGATCTGTGCTTTTTAAACATATGAAATTGTTTATTAGGTATACAATAGGACTACATATAGGACTGGGGCATGGCTCAATTGATAGCATACTAGCCTGGCAAGTGTGAGTCCCTGAGTTCAATCCCCAGTACAATAGATGATAGATAGATCAATAGACAGACAGACAGACAGACAGATAGATAGATAATGTAAAACAGTGTACTCTGAAATCTTAACTGTAGTTACTTTTGTGGAAGGTGGTAGAACTGAGGAAAGTGAAAGGTGAAAAGGATTTTAGTTTTTACTTTGAATATCTCAGGCTTATTTAAACTTTGAATAGTGAGGATATGTTCACTTATGTGGCTATGTTTTGTTTATTTTGCTTTGTTTTTGCTCCTTTAAAAAAATTGCAGTGTGCAGCTGAGTGCCAGTGACTCACACCTGTAATCTTAGCTGCTTGGGAACAGAGATGGGGAGGATGGCAGTTTGAGGCCAGCCCTGTAGGGGACAAATTTCAGCAGACCCAATCTCAACAAAAAGCTGGGAATGGTGCATACTTTACAGGGAAGCACAAATAGGAAGACTGGAGTATGGGTCCAGTCTGCACCAGGTTCAGGCACAGGACACATTACTTAAAAAGCTAAGGGTCAACTTTTTGCCTTGAGGAGAGAAACTTCAAGGGATTTTTTTTATTTGTGGTACTCGGGTTTGAACTCAGGGCCTTGCACTTGCTAGGCAGACACTCTACCACATGAGCCATGCAAAAAGTCCAGTTAAGGAATTTTTTGAGTCTTGAAATATGAAGAGTTTGCTTGGTCGACATTTGAGGAATGGTGCACAATAGCTTTACTAAGTGAATGGACTCTAGGTAAAGGGATGCATACATAACGTCTCAAAGGAAAGATGGCAGCAGATAAGTCTGGAGAGAGAGAAAAAATCCAGGTCACCAAAGGTCTTATTTGTGACCTTTACATAAAGGACATCGTCTAGAGGAGACTGAAGGGTTGTTTTATGGACTTGTTTGGGCTTACTAGATTTCCAGTACATCATCCTAAAGGCGCTTATCCATATTAAGCAGTAAGGAATAGCAGAAAAGAGTAGCTGCCGATGGTGATGATGACAGTGGTGACTTCGGATAGTGGGAGATAACGTATGTGGACTGATCAGATCAGCCTGAAATGATACAGAGCCTTAAAACTTCTCTGTTTAAGATCATTTCATTCAAGGACTCATTGCTGTCTTGGGATTTTTAATTTCCTTATGTATTGGTGTTTTTTCCCCTTGCTTTTGACTCGGTTTTATAGTTTGCATTTTTATAAAAATAAGTCCTGAAAGCAGATTTAAAGTCATAAATAAAATCTTCTTATAAGTCTTACCAAAAAGTTATTGTATCTAAACGCTTCTGTTTTTGCTTCTTACCTGTCCTGATGCATAAATCCTAGTGCACTCTGCTGCTCACAATGAGCTTTTATTATTCCTCCTCAGTCAATTCATTTCTGGATATTGGGCTTTGGCTGAATTGTCTCCAGAGGTGTCTTTGTTGATATGTTAATGTATTTGGCCACAGTATGCAGAATATTTCTAGCCAAGGATGAGCTAATTATTTTGAAATAAGGCATTATTGGTGGCATAGGCCTTTAATGCATGCTTGGTAAAAATCCACCTGTGATTCACTGAGCTGACTTTACATAAAAATTGGAGCCATTTGTGGTTTGGGAGCCTGCCATCTTATTGCTGGAGTATACCAAGCCTCTCTTTCCTTTGGGATTTCAGAATTGTAAGCTGCTAACTAAACAGTTGAGTGAGGGAAAAAGTCCTCATAAAACAAACAAAAACCTTAAAGAAATGACTCTTTTTGTTTTCAGTAGCAAAGGCTAATGTAACTTTTATAAGAAATACATTGGTGTGCAGGAATTGCTTGTTTGACATAGATACCAAGTTTTCTTATTGTTGCTCCAGGGCCCTGCAGAAGTTATCGCCTTCACAAAGTGCAGCAGAATCCACTGGGCATAGCTCCTTTTCCAGGACAAAGTGCTTGTAAGCCAAGATTCAAAGCTGCTCCTTTCCAATTATAAGTTATTCCCCTCTGCTGTTTTGTAGTTTTGTGTATGCAAAAATATAAAACCTTTGTCTGTTTTAGTTTACAGTAATGTAGCTCCTTATTAGCTACTGTCCACTCACATCCCCAACTCATAATTACAATGGATGTTCTGACTGGGTCATAGCCAAGGCTTGAATTTTAAAAGCAAAAATTTTCAAAAAGGATACAAGTGCTTACTGCATGTGATCTTTACATGTCCAGCTGAACTTTTCTAGTCCTTGTAGATACAGGTGCTGCTATACATCTGTGATTTCCAGGACCCTCATGGATTCCACTTAAAGTGCACTTTGTGTACTAATTCCATCTCTAAGATGGATAAGGGCACTTACTCACAGACTCCACTCATAGATTAGAGTCTTGTGCCTTTTGTCAAGGCCTGCCTCCAACCTCCTACCCCCTACCTACTCCTCCCACATAGCTCACATCACAGGCCAGAGTCACCACACCTTGCTTGTTCTTTGAAATAGGGTCTCACTGACTTTTTTGCCTGGCTTGACCTTGAACCATGATTCTCCATCTACCAAGTAGTTGGGATTATAGACGTATACCACCATGCCCATCCCAAAGCTATCGTTCATGATTTTCTGGGCAGTATAATCACCTCTCCTTCCTTCATTCTTGAAATCCTTGAAGATAGTATACTGTATATAATGTCGCTTCAAAAATATTAAAATTCAATTACTTATTCCTATATAATTTTACTACAACTTGCCATAAAAGGAGATAATTGAGTGTCCCATGCATTTCATAAATTTTAAAGATAATTTGTTCCAGGTAAATACAGGGATGTGCTGAGAACTTTTTTCATCTTCTTTCCTGCTCCTCTCTCTTTCTCTCTCTCTCTCTCTCTCTCTCTCTCTCTCTCTCTCTTTGTTTTTTTGCTTTATCTTAACACTCTTTCCTAAAGTGAAAAGTTACATGCTGAAGTAGTTATATTTGAAGATTAGGGATAGTTTTTGGAATAGGAAATGAACGGCTCAAAGCATCAAGGAAGTGCTGTCCTTTATACCTTCAGGGTACTGACAGGATCTCCACTTTCCCACCTCTGAATCCATATCTTGGAGGGGTCAGCAAGTCAGGGGTCTCTGCATTTGCTGATAGGGAGTAGATACTTGTGCTTTTTAAACAAAACAGAGGAAGGTAAAGTGATTTATCACTAACCTGGCAATGTGAAGACTAACAGGCTTATCCTAATCCTATTACAGAGCCACTCAGAAGGGCTTGTGTTTGGAAACTGTAAGAGACAGGCATGAAGCACAGAATCAATTTGACTCAAAAGGGCTGTATAGGCAGAAAAATTAAAGAGAATTGCACTTAAGTTTTTAATCAACATTTTAAATGTCCTAAGAATTTATCCTGGGGAGGATGAATAAAATAATCAGCTATTTTTCCAAACTCCTTTTCTTTCTGGTGACTTATGTGATCCATCTCTGCCAGTTTCCCATTTGTAAGTGATCGGATTGCTCTTCCTCCCTCACAGAAGGACAAATATAACTTTGAAGAACATGCCTTTAAATAGTTTTTGGAAGAAGGTCAGTAGGGATCATAAGGATTAGGATGAACTACAGTTCTTTTTTTTTGTTTTGTTTTGTTTTTTTTTTTTTCATTTTTCTTTTATTAGTCATATGTGCATACAAGGCTTGGTTCATTTCTCCCCCCTGCCCCCACCCCCTCCCTTACCACCCACTCCACCCCCTCCCGCTCCCCCCCTCAATACCCAGCAGAAACTATTTTGCCCTTATCTCTAATTTTGTTGTAGAGAGAGTCCCTCCTCTTCTTCCTGTCCATTCCATTTCACTCCACTTTCAGCTCCTTCATATACCGCCATCTTGTTACTCATAGATTGTAGATTTATTAATAATCTTGGAAAGAGTTTCGTTCACATATACCTCTTATTTTTTCTTGTCCTCCACAACATGGTTTGTTATAACTTTTGGCTAATATCTTACATATTATCACCATATAACCACGGTTCACTGCTAAGCCTACAAACTGCACTCCTTTTCTTTTATAATAATTTGTTTTTCTTAGAATAAATATTTGTCACATCTGGTATTTAGCTAAATCTTCTATAGTCTTGTGTGTGTAGATATCCCTTCTAGAGTTCTCTGACTTACTTTGTATGTGGTCTTATTTTTTTTCAGGAAACCTCTAGTGTTGTCCTCATTAGTTCTATGTTGAAGATCCACCTTGGTACAGCCCTTTATTTCATTACTTGAACTGAACACTTGGTGAGACCTTTCAATCTGGAGCTCATGTTCTTTTGTTTTGGGAAGTTCTCTTGTATTATTTCTTGCATTATTTCCTAATCACGACTTTCAGTATTCCACTATTTTCTTTTTGTTATTTCTAGAATTTGTATTATTTGAATGTTGCACTCCTTGCATGGATCCCCTAGCTTTTGTATCTCTTCTCTCCTGTTCCAATATATGTCCTTTATGTTTTTCCTTCTAAGATATTATTTTTCCATTTTAGCCATCACACACACACACACACACACACACACACATACACACACACACACACCCCTATATCTCTACAGATATGTATATATGGTAGCATTTTTCCTACTTCAAATATTCATTAGTTTTTAAAGAAATATTTCTTAGAGGTGGAGGGATTGGAAAAAAATAAAACTGAGTGTTGGTATTGAGTAAATGGGAAGAGGTCCCCACTGGTTTTTTGTTCCTGCTTTCGTCTGGCCTGAAATCACCACATCTAGAACATCTCTATTTCCATATCTCCAGAGATTTCATTTTACATTTCCCTTATAGGAGTGTAGAATGGTTGTCACTTGACCATATCAGTTAAGGGTTAGAGATCTAAGGGGAAGGTTTTTATCTAGTCCTTATGAAGACTTTCAGCAATTCCCTCATTTTAGCCTCCAGCCTCATCTATTTTCTAGAATTTCTTTCCCCTTCATTGGCATTAGGCAGAGTGGATCACCAAGCTTCATATCACAGGAGCACCCTATTTTGAACTTCTTTTTCTCCTCTAAATCATTTGCTATTCATCCAATTCATCTCCCTTTCCATCTTCAGATAGTAGGGCTTGGGGTTGCAGATGTCTCTTGGTTACATGCAATGTAAGTTTCTATTATTTGTTCTCTTTTTATTGGGGGGAGGATTTGAGAAGGGAGAAGGAATGAGTTTCCAGACCATTGTGTTTTGTTTATAGTGTGAATGATGATACTATTGTTTAAAAGAACAAAGATTGCAGAAGGAAGAATATTCTCACTCATGACTGATCTTATAGGCAAATGGGTAGAGGATAATAATCTACACAAGGTTATTAGATCATCTGAAGTCCCCCCCTAAAACCATTTTAGGACTACACTTCTACATTTATCTAATAAAGAATGTTTAAAAGAATAATATAATGTTTGGGTTTGAAGGGGTTCCTTAACTCCCATGCCTTATTTTACAAATTAAGCAATGAAATTCCAGGTCATCTGAAAGCTCTAAGATCCAAGAACTGTGCTGTTCACACTGTGGTCTCTTTTGGGTTAAACATTTCTCTTTTCCTCAAAGAAATCATAAAAATATATTTACCCCTGGGAAAATATATTTTTCCCAGCATGGAAAACTATAATATAGCATGGGAAACTATTAATTAGTATTAATTCATTTATAAAGTCCAATTAAGTCATCATGGCAATTTGGCTATTGAATGAAGATCAACTTGAGAAAGTTTGTAAGATAAGTAACAGGAATATGTGGGCATTAGATCAAAGGCAAACACAATAATGGGATTGGACTTTGAGCACATGATAAAAGCTTTAGCACACAAGGGAGAGGTGAGGATAGGTAAGACACCTAAAAACTAGCTAGCATTTGTTGCCCTTAACGCAGAGAAACTAAAGCAGATATCTTAAAGCAACTGAGGCCAATAGGAAAAGGGGAACAGGTACTAGAGAAAAGGGTAGATCAAAAAGAATTAACCTAGAAGGTAACACCCATGCACAGGAAATCAATGTGAGTCAATGCCCTGTATAGCTATCCTTATCTCAACCAGCAAAACCCCTTGTTCCTTCCTATTATTGCTTATACTCTCTCTACAACAAAATTAGAGATAAGGGCAAAATAGTTTCTGCTGGGTATTGGGGGGGGGAGTGGGAGGGGGCGGAGTGGATGGTAAGGGAGGGGGCGGGGGCAGGGGGGAGAAATGAACCAAGCCTTATATGCACATATGAATAATAAAAGAAAAATGAAAAAAAAAAGATTATGAAGATGTAACACTTAAAAAAAAAGATACCTACTTGAGGAAGGAAATTCATATAAGAAGGGCAAAAATTTTTCAACAATTTTGTAATCATCATAAAGCTTCCTTACACTTTATTTTCTTACCTCATAAAAAACATGCTAAACCCAAATTTGACACCCATCAGATTCCTCAGAGATGGGAAATTCAAACCACAAATACACCCTAAAGAGGTTCATTACCAATGCACAGTTTGGACAACATAACTAACATTTTTTTTCAGTGAGATATAGCTATTACTAAATAAAGAATTCTTGAAAAAAAAAATGAAAAATACCTAAACTTCTAACTCAGTCCTCGAGAATGATCCCAACCTAGACTGGGATCCCTTTACTTCTTTGATATTAAGAAAAGAGATAATCATAAGTGATATTTGGCAGGGGCTTTGAGATGTCCTTTTCTTCTCTTCCTCCTGTTCTCAGTCCTGTTACTTATTTTTTTATTATTATTATTCATATGTGCATACAAGGCTTGGGTCATTTCTCCACCCTGCCCCCCCTTACCACCCAGGGATTAGCTGGGGCTTATTGCTCTTGTAAGCTTTTTAGCACTATCTAACTTTCAAACTTATATTCATGTATTACATTGATACATGAAATAACTTTAAAAAACCAACAAAATAAAAACTCTGTAATACATGTAGTGAAATTGCTACAGCAGGATATAAAACTGATAATATAATGAAAAGTTTAGATTACTAAAGTCCTGAAGGCTAATGCCATACTGTGCTGTCCTTGAAAACTGAACTATCATTGTAAGGAAACCTGCCTTTTCCTTAAAACACTAGTCTGACTTTCCTCCTCAGAGTCTAGATTTCTGTCCCTAGCAATTCATCATTCACATTGACAATCTCTGATTCTCCTGCAGTGGTGGGAAGGAGGTACTGATTCCAAGTTGATGCTCAATCCAACACACAAATCACCATTTCAGTCTTGGTTTGGTTTGGCCAATGCCTCAGAAACTATCGCCCACCTAGACAACATGGGTTACAAAGCACTGTGTGCTCACCTTAGCTCCCTTTTCATGGAGATCTGAGCACCAGCAACTCTATTAATGATTGGCTAATCATTAATAGATTCTCTGTGTATCAATTTCCTCATCTGTTAAATGACAACAATGACAAAACCAGCTCTAAGGAGGTATGATTCAGGTTAACAGGTATAAATGACCACAGGAAGCATTATAAAAACACAAATCACTGGTTTCATCATGACTCATATTTTGGCAGCACTTCCTCTAAAGAAAAGAACTCTTTTCTAGAAGTCTTCCTCTGTTAAAGAAAACCTTGCCGAGAAATCCAGTGACTATGCACATATGATAACACATACAAGGATTAATCTTCTTGGTAAGAGTAGACTCATAAATTTCTCTTGCTTTCTTGAGTTTTGGCCACCTGTATGTCACTTATTCCCTTTTGTTGACACTCTTCTCTCCACAACACTGCATCAGGATCACCCTGCTCCTTCCTTTTTCTGTGACCTTCGCTTGCTATCATTATCTCCACCTCTAAAGAGCAATTTTCTCTCAAAAATTAGTTATGCTCCCTTTGTTTCTCTCATCCTGCTCCTTCTTTGGATAAGCTTTTATTAGCACATGACTAACAATTCTCAGCAGATAGCGAATTCTCAAATTCTCCTAAGTACCAAACTTTCTCAACCCCTCTGTGAGAATTAACAGAAGACTCTGATCCTTCACTTTGCTTCTACTTTTCAATGGTTACATCAACAATCATAGATATCTAGTTCACAATCTTCAAATCATCCCCATCCTGCTCATCGTTAGTCCTTCATGGAGAGTTTACTGGAAAATTCCACAGACTGCATTTGCATGTTCTCTTCAATCTCCCTCCTTTTCTTCTCAGCTGCTATACTACAACAAATCCTAATCTCAGCCTGGACAGCTACATCAGTCTCCTAATTTGTTCCTTTACATTCTGTCAACTGTTCCTTCCATCCATCCTTCTGTCACCATGACATTGATCAAGTTAATGCTGCTTTGCAACAATCAAAGGCTCCCTATTGCTACATCCTGACATAGAAGACCCTACAAACTAATGCGCCAAATCAAAATGTCTCCAAATATTACTGCTCATATACACATACTTGAAACCAAACTCAACTAATATTCCTGGGAAATGCCTGGCATTTTGTGGGGGGGAGTAGAGAGAGAGAAGGCTTAAATTAATAGCCCACCCTGTGTCTGCCTTTAATCTTTCAGTCCTTTGAGGCTTAAAATCTTTTCCTTCATGCTGTACAACCTAATATCCCACTCTCTTTTGCAGTTGACTTTCATAGCTCTATCTTTGTATGTTTTTAAAATAGTACTTATTTTATTTAAATTGATAGGATAAATGCTCATGCCCACTTTCCTACCTCTTCTTCATGAGATCTTGAACTCCTTGAGTGTAGGAAAGTTGTGACACTCATCATGTGGGTTGCTGTCCCTGGCCTGCACTTTGCATGTGTACATGCTTGAGAAATCTCTTTGAGTTGAAACTCAGGAAAACAGCCTTGAAATGCCTTTTTGAAGTTCATTAGTAACTGAAAAACTTCAAGAATGTAGCAATCTCAGATGACATTATTTAGTCCTGGGTTTGCAAACAATTTGGACAAGAAGACTTGGTTTGAAGCACTGGTTAAATGAAGAATCCTACCAAAGGATAAAAAAATTCTTTTTAGTTATAGTGGAGTTTGAACTCAGAGCCTCATGCTTGAGTGCTTGCAGGTGAGGTGCTCTACCACTTGAGCTATGTCCCAAGAGCATTTTTTACTTTAGTTAGTTTTTGCATAGAGTCTCAGATGGTTGCACAGATGGCCTGAGACTCTGATCCTTTGTAGCTGGGAGTACAGGCATGTCCCACCGTGTGATGCTTGTCAGTTGAGAAGGGGGTCTAAATTTTTTTCCCAGGCTGGCCTCAAACCTCAACCTTTCCAATCTCCATTTCCCAAGTAGCAAGGTTTAAAAAAATCTTGTTAGTGATATAGCACATGACACTCTTCCTCCTAAGTCAGTCTGTGTAAATTCCCAAGGGAAAAATTGGAATGTGGGATAGAGAAATGAGCAACAGGATTGCCCTGAGGAATTTGTTTGGCAAAAGTGAGGTTCTGTCCATAGTATCCTGCTGGATTTTAAATTCAGCTGTGCTACAGGGCTTTGCTAGACTGTGTGTCCTTCTCTGAGCCCATCCTAGGGCTGACTGCTCATTTTTCAGCAGCAATACAGAAACACTGTTTACTCAACTGTGGCCTTATTCTACTCAATAGAACCTGAGGAATAAAGAGTTGGTGTCTAGTGCAGATATCAAGCTAGTCTCTGATTTACCAAGTGACATGCCTCGAATAAACATGAAGAAACTGCTGCCCTGTTTCCAGAAGACACATCTATTAACCTATGTCTCCTTAAAATGATGGGGCTTCTTCTAGACCACTACAAATAAGTACAGCCCAATGCTTGCTGAATTATGTAAAGTCAGTACATCAATAGGAAAGGTGTTCCATCAGCAGGGGTTAGGCAGCAAGTTTACAATAGAATTTGCACCAAGGCTTTGTGTAATTGAACTTAGACTTCAAAAGCAATCACAGGGATCTCTGGTCCGCCCTACTTTCTCAGACAAGACTGTTTAGCTGTTCCATTTAGTCTGGATTTAATGTGAAAGAAAAGAATTTTTGAAGAATCAAGAAACTGAACAAGTTTATAAAAACCAATTTGTTAAATACCTAATGAAACTCTACAATTAATCAGATTTATCTGGAATAATTTCATGTAGTAAAAAATATATGTAATATGTAATCCATCATAAATATGTTTAGTATTCACCAAAAAAAAAAAACCAATTTGGCAAAAAGAAAAATAGACAGTGTTTTGAACTTGAGGGAGGGGCAGAAGCAAGCTGACAGTGACTGAATCCCAAAGGATGTGCCTCCCCTCCATTCCTGGGTCATCCACCACTGGTTACTCTTCAGCAACAGCTGAACACCATCAGGAGGCATAGCTCATTTTAAACCAGAATCCTTCCCCATGGGATCTGCTCCAAGCAGAGAACCACTGAGTGGTCCCTGTGTCACAAGAAGAGGCCTGCGATCTGGGCAGTGGATAGCTTTAGGGCAGCAGGCAGCACTGCAGAGCCTCGGTCCCTATACAGGAGAACCACCTCATGGTTTTCCCAGTTAGTGCTGCCTTCTGACCCCAAGTTCTCTACCCAAGTCATTGCCTCCTCCTAAAGAAGACAATGAACCTTTTATCACACCCACAGTAGTGACCAGAGAAATTCTGAGCGTCTCATTCTGTGAACCCGATCATGCTTCCTCTCCACCTGTCCTAGCTGACTAAAGTCTTTCTAGACTGGAAATTGAGAAAAGTTGCTCTTTCTCACACATTTGAGTGCCCACCCCTCCTTTGTTTAAAAAAAAAAGAGAAGAGAAAAGGAAAAGAAAGCGAGAAAGGGAAAGTAGAGAAGATAAAAAGAAAAACACAGTCACTGGCCCTGGGCTGCCTGGGAACCTCAGGCAACATTGGCACCACAGCAGCCCTAAGTCCACTGTGTCTCGTCCCCTCTGGGGCTCTGGTTCCAGTTTTACCCCTACCGTAAATGGACCACAAGGAGATGAGAAGTCCTGGAAAACCGTCCACCAAACACACCTTGCTGTGCCCTGACTACCCCCATCTCTGTCCCTGCGCCCAAGGACCAGGAGCATCCTAGAGAACCCAAGTTCCCAGGGTGATCCATGGTGGACCTCAGGTGAAAAGTTCAAGGGCGCGCCCCTGGGTCATTGCGCATCTTCTCCTTCCTTGGCCTCCCAAAGTAAAGCTGAAGACCCTGAGGTCGGTTTTCCAAGGTGTCTCCAGCCCTTGTGGTGGTCGTGTGGGCGTCCTGGGCTCTAAGAGAAAATGCTTGCTGGGATGCGCGTCTGTCGTTGGTATGACCCTCTCTGGGGCTGTTCTGTGTGCCTGTGCCTGGAGAGAGTCCCTGCCACGCCCGCAGCATCCCCCAAGGCCTCCACCAAGAAGGACGGAGGGGCAAGCTCTGGATCAGGTCTTCTTGCTCCAAGTCGCCAGGAATTGGACGCCAGGCTGCGCCCTTCGGAATCGGATCCGGTTACGTCTACGCGCGGCCCAGGGCGCCTTCCCGCCCCCTCCCGACGCTGCCTCCTGGGGCCAGGTACTCAGGGGTCGGGACCGGGGTACAGGGGCGGCGGGCAGTGGCCGTGTGGCTTCCGCGGCGAGGGCGCCAGGCGCGGCTCCAGCCCCCCGTTGACGCCCCTCCAACCTCCGCGGTGGCGCTGAAGCTTGGCTCGCTTGTCCTCCTCCTCCGGCACAGGGAAGGTCACCCTCGCCTGCTCCCTGCACTTCCTGACCTTGGTGGACATCGCGCCCCCTGGGCTCCTAGCGCCGGGCTGCCAGCCGGCCTCCGCTGTCTTCGCGCGGTCTCCGGGCGGCGCCCCTTCCCCGCCTGCTGCCTGTGCTTCCGCAGCCCCGGGCGACCTGGGCGGGAAGGCAGGAGAGCGCCGCGCTGCCCGGATCCGGCAGGCAGGGGCGGGGGCCGAGGCGGAGCAGCCGCCCACCATCAAACCGTGGGAGCCGCGGCCGGCTGGGGCTGCAAGGAGGAAGCCTGGGCCAGCGGGGCTGAGCTAGGGCGGGAGCCACGCTCCAGCCCCATGGCAGAGGTGCCTGCTCAGTGTCCGACTTGGTGTCCTACAGGACAGCATTGCTTGCTAGGACAGCGCGGTTTCTCAGGCAGGAGAGGGAGGGAGAGAGGGAGGGGAGGAAGAGGGTGGGGGAGAATCAATTCCCTATCAGACAGAGCTGGAGAGGAAATCAGACAGAACAGTAGGTGGGGAGGGAAATTGGAGAAACTTCTTCTCCGCACTCTCCCTTTCCTCTTCCAGAGGATCTAGGGCCCTTTGAATCTGCAGACACAAGTTTCCTAAGGGAGGGAAAAAAGAGAGTCAACTGGCTTCTTCATCTATTTGCAACTCCATTCCTTCAAAAGCATGGCTTCTTGGTTGCTACTCACTGTAACGCTTCGCTGTGCCTACAGAGGTTTAAGTGCAGTTGCCTGAGTGCCTCTGCACCAGAATGCTGATGTTCTAATGTATGAGGCTGTAGTTGTTTTAATGAATCCCCAAAGTGTCTAATAGGAATATACTTTCCAAGAAATACTTTTCAGCCAATTTTAAACTCTTTTTAAAATTTAAATAAATGTGTTTTAAAATTCAAGGGCACTCATTCTTCTAGTAGGAAGCAATTACAGAATTTTGATCAATAGGAAGCTTAGGGATCAAAGACCCTATCTCTCCATTTATTTTCATTGTATTTATGTAGGTGTGCTGGAGTGAATCCAGGACCTGGGCCTACATGCCTCAGTGGTACCACAGAACTATATATAGCCTGTAGGTAGACAGCAAAGACCTGGAGAGACTGAGTGAGCCACTAGAGGTAGGCAGAGGTGAGAAGGTCAGATCCGACACAGGACAGTGTAATCTCCAAGTCATTCTATTGCCTCAAGTAGGCAGCTTGCAAGCAATCCAACTTGGGAAGATCACAAAAATACCAGACATAATATAATTAGATAAAAACAAGATTTGATCATAAATCTGTATTATTAAATTGTATCCAATTATACTGTACTTCTTGGAGCAACAATTCTATCCAAACAAGCAAAACACAAGTAAGGAAATGTAGCTTCTTTGAATTTATTTATTTATTTATGTTTGAGGTACTGGGGTTTGAACTCAGGGCCTCATGCTTGCCAGGCAGGTGCTCTCTCACTTGAGCCAGGCCTCCAGCCCAGAATTTAATTCCTAAAAAGTAAATAAAATAATGTGTTTCATTAATTGACAGTACATCTATATGTTTAAGGAAACAATGACATTTATGTAGACATCAGATCCAGAGAAGACAAGAACAAGTAAACATTGCCTGTTGTCTTACAATTTAAAGTTACACAGACTTTTTAGTTCATATGAAAGTTAACATTTTCACAAGTAAGTTACCAGACACTTTGATTCAACCTTTGAAATACTTCTGAAGCAGGACTGCTCTTCTCCACCCCAGTGCCAAGGCCTCAATGCAGGCTTCCAGGGTTTTCCTTGTCTTCCTCTTTCTGCAGAACGTCTCTCCCCCTGCGAGACCATGCTTCAAGCAAGTCTGATCAGGACTTTTCTGCATAAAAGTCTCGGGTGGCCTCCCACTGCTTTCAGGTTATAATCCAAAATGGGCATGCCTGGCCTCCTCTGGTCTGAACCTAATTCTTCAATCTTTCCTCTCTCCCGCCCTCAGCCATATTCTACTCCAGTAACCCTGAACTGTTCATTCAAGTCACTTTCCTGCTTCTCTGCCTTTGTCTATGGTGTTTCTCAACACTGAAACGCCTCTCTTCCCTCATCCAGCTGGCACACTACTTTTCCCTAAAGACCTAGCTTAGAGGTTGCCTCCAGTCTAGCTCGGTGAAGTTTCTGGTGCCTGTGGTCCTTCCACAATCTCATCCCTGATTGCGTTACATTGAAGGTAAATATGTGCCCATCTCCTCCTTAAGCAATAAATTCCTTGAGGGTGATTCGGGGTTTTATTTAATTTGAGCTACTTGGGGGCTTATCTTTTTGTCCTTGCCATTTAGCTGAGAACCAGATATGCAGGACAAACTTGAAAAATGTTTGTTGAAATGGCCAAAAACACATGAAGAAATGCTCAACATCCCTGACCATAAGGGAACTGCAAATCAAACCCACATTAAGATTTCATCTCACTCCTGTTAGAAGGCTACCATCAAGAACACAAACAACAAATGCTGGCAAGGATAAGGGGAAAAGAGAACTTTCAAACCCTGTTGGTGGGAATGTAAATTAGTACAACTACTATAGAAAGCAGTATGGAAACTCCTCAATAAACTAAAAACAAAACTACCATATTATCCAGCAATACCACTCCTAGGTATTTGGATATATATATCCAAAGAAATGTAAATCAGGATGCAATAAAGACACTTGCACACCCATGTTTGTTGCAGTATTATTCACAATAACCAAGATATGGAAACAACCCAGTTATAAATGAATTAAGAAAATGTGAAGTTTATATACAATGGGATTTTACTCAGCCATAAAGAAGAGTAAAATTTTGTCATTTTCAGGTAAATGGATGGAACTGGAAAACATCATTTTAAGTGAAGTTAGTCAGGTTCAGAAAGACAAAGGTCACATGTTTTCTCTCACAGTGGAAGATACATGCAATACAAATACAAGCATTATTATATATACGTGTAAATATATTTACATATATATGTAACATGTTTCCAAAAATATGACTGCTAGAGGAGACTAAGAGGGGGAGAAAAAGAAGAAAAGAATGACAGAGAGGGAAAAATAATGAACTATATCACATCTGCATGGGCACAAGTCACAGCAAAACACACTGAAAACTGTTGAACAATACAGGGTAGGGGGAAAAAGATGAAGAAGAGTAGTGGAGGGAGTTAGACTGATTTAAACACATGTATTTATAGTTAAAATACCAAGGCAAAATCTTCACTGAAAAACTAACAATTAAACAAGGAAGGACAGGAATGAAAACAGGCTGTGTTAAGGGGAGGGCACTAGTAGAGGGTTGGTAAAAGAAGAGAGTAAAGGAGAGTTAATATGGAAGCTGTGCTTTTTATACAAATATGAATATGAAACATTGAAACCTGTTGAAGTCACCTTAAGGGGAAAGGATTAAGAAAGGAGAATAATGGAAGAGATGAAGCAATTGAGGTATAAAACATATATATGGAAATGTCACAGTGAATCCCACTATGTAACTATCATATAACAACAAAATGTTTTTTGATATATTTTTATTTTATTTGTTTTTTTAAAATTTTATTATTGTTATAATGTGAGTAAAATGGGGTTTTTTGTTTGTTTTACTTAATTTTATTTTTATTTTTGTTTTTTATGTGATGTTTTTTATTTTTTAGTTTTATTTATTTATTTTTTGTTACTATTTATACATTTATTCATATGTGTATACATTGTTTGGGTCACCTCATCCTCCTACCCCTACACTACTCATTACCAGGCAGTACCTGTTCTGCCCTCTTTTCCAATTTTGTTGAAGAGAAAACATAAGAGATAATACGACATAGCATTTTTACTAGCTTGAGATAAAGATAGCTATACAGAGAGATTCCTAGCACTGCTTCCATGCACAAGTACAAACCAAATTGGATCATCTCTACCAGACCTCTTCACTACCTCCTGGTCACCTTCCATCGTGGCCCCTATCAGTTTAAGATTACTTTATTAGCTACTCTGCAGTGGGCACACCAAACACTTTCAAGTTTTAGGTTTCCTTCCCTTTTTCTATTTCTCCTTTACGTGTCCTCCCTTTAGTGTGTGACAATGTCCAATAATATTACTGCATTTATTTTGGGTCTATAATCCACATATAAGGGAGAACATATGATTTTTGGCCTTCTGAGTCTGGCTAACTTCGCTTAAGATGATGTTCTCCAGTTCCATCCATTCACTTGTGAATGAAAAAATTTCATTTTTCTTTGTGGTTGAGTAAAATTCGATTGTGTATAAATACCACATTTTCTTAATCTATTCATCAGTAGTGGGGCATCTTGGCTGTTTCCATAACTTGACTGTTGTGAATACTGCTGCAATAAACATGGATGTGCAGGTGCCTTTCTAATAACCTGAGTCATATTCCCTTGGGTATACCCTAGGAGTGGTATTGCTGGATCATATGGCATATCTATGTTTAGTTTTTTAAGAAGCCTCCATATTGTTTTCCATAGTGGTTGTACTAGCTTGCATTTCCTACCAGCAATGAATGAGGGTTCCTTTTTCCCTGCATCCTCACCAACATTTGTTGTTGGTGGTGTTTTTGATGATAGCAATTCTAACAGCAGTGAGGTGGAATCTTGGTGTGGTTTTGATTTGCATTTCCATTATGGCCAGGGATGATGAGTATTTTTTCTTGATTTTGCCCATTTGTACTTCTTCCTTTGAAAAAGTTCTGTTTAGTTCAGTTGCCTACTTCTTTATTGCTTCATTCACTTTGGGGGAGTTTAGTTTTTTGAGCTCCCTGTATATTCTGGTTATCAGTCCTTTGTCCGAAAATGTTTTTTTTTTTTTAAATGAAGGGCAGAAAATCTGTAAAACAGATTCTGACCAAGGGTGGATAGCAATGGGAGGAGGTAGGCATAAGGAAGAAGTGAAGGAGGATGAATATGGTGGATGTATTTTGTATTCATGTATGAAAATAGAACAATGAAACCTGCTGAAACTGCCCTCTGAAGAAGTGGAAGGGAATGAGGGAGAAAGATGAAGGGGTGAATCCAATTAAGATATATTGTAAGCACATATGTAAATGTCACAAGGTACCCCCCTGAACAACTATAAAACACTAATAAATTTTTTGATGACGCATTTTAAAATTTTTACACTTACTTACATGTGTATATATTATTGGGTCATCTCTCCCTCTGCCCCTCCCCTCCCCCTGCCCCAGCCCTCACCCTCTGGGCAGAACCTGTTCTGCCCTCTTGTTCTCTGATTTTGTTGAAGAAAAAACATAAAGGATAATAAGAAAAACATGGTGTTTTTGCTAGTTTGAGATAAGGATACCTATACAGGGAAAGTCTTTGTGTTGTTTCCATGCATATTTGTATTACAAGCAAAAAACATACAAAACAATGAAAAATTCTTAAAATTGACTCACTTTTCCATTAGACAGTGCTTCTTTATAATGGAAATATAGTCAGAGTATCCATACTTTTTCATCTTGTTGATAATATTTTGTTTTAGCCAGGATTAACTAAAGTGGATCTTCAAAAAAAATCATGTTCATTGAATGAATTAATGAGGTCTACAAAGTTCTTTATAATTATATTAACAAGTTCATGAACTGCTCTGGAGAGAAGATCTGTGGGAATCTGGAGTCACCAGGTTTTACTCTTACATGCTGTATTATTTTCCCAGGACAGTGAATCAAAGTTTGAGGGGCTCAAAGGACAGTTTATTTTCTCATAATTCTGGGTCCTACAAGTCTGAGTTCAAAGTGTCAACAGGGTTGGTTTCTTCTCAGGCCACTCTCCTTGCATCCTCACCAATCTCTTCTTCTTAGAGAAACAGCACATATACTGGTTTAGGGCCCAATTAATCACCCCTCCTTTTACCTTCATTATGTATTTAAGTAAGACCCTGTCTCCAACTACTGTCATAGTTTGAGGTACTGGGGATTAAGACTTTAGCATTTGAGTTTTGGGGGCCACAGTTCAGCCTGTAACACACTGACTCTCTTAGACTTCTTCTCTATCCACAGTCTGATAACATTTTTATTCTCAAGAATTGTGGCTTGGGGATTAAAGACAACCCAGAAAGAAGGAGGCCTAAAAGAAAGTAGTTCTTACAAGAGAGAATATATGGTACCATCTGTGATTAAGCCAGCTTTGTCCTTGTCATTTTCTTCTTTTGTAAAAGAGGACAAATCACTGCCATAAACATTGTTAGCTGTCTATGTAGTCAATAAGTATGTGTTTGCCTAAGATACATCCAAACTTCGTTGAGGAACCAAAAAACTTTGAGACTCAATATTTGAACCATATGACTCCTGAAACAGGTTATTTTCAACTGGAAGTAAAGCCAACTGAAGCACATTTCATGATAAGTCCAAATAAAATGAATGCTTTTTAAAACCTGGTAGAAGAGGATGGTCTCTCAGTTTCTTCCTCCATTTCTAAGAAAATTCTATACTTCTCTAAAATCTGCTGTGGAAGGCTCCTGTTCTCTGTGTTCATCCCCTCTTTCCCACTCTCTCTTTCTTAGGGTCATCTGTGACACATCTAAAAAGAAGGCCCAGTTGAGCAGCTAATTTTTGGTAGCACAGCATGTAGGTTAGACCTAGCAGTTTCCTCAAGGGGAAAAGAGCATGGGAACAGGTTTAATGCACCCCAAAGGGCACTTCTATTTCCTCCTTAGAAATAGAAGTTGTCATATAAATGAAGTTTGCTTTTTTTTTTTCCTGTCTGTACTGGGGATTGGACCCAGGGCCTTGCACTTGCCTGCTCTGCCACTGGACTCATTAATGTCCCAGTCATTTTGTTTTTGTTTCTGAAATAGGGTCTCCTTAACTGCCATTGCTGACTGAAACTTATGATCCTTATGTCTCTGCTTCCTGAGTAGTTGGGATTACAGGCAGGAATACTTGGCTTTTGCTTTGCTTTTTAATAGTAACTTAACATCATTAATTTTGTCAGCAGTATAAACTATAAAATAGAAAATGCTATAGACCTGAATAATTGAACCTCCCTCAAAGCAGGACCTCAAACTCCTGATGTACTAATTAATATTCTGGTGCCCTCTAGGCAGAATTTACAGTGTCCTATAGTTGTATGTGACTGATGCATACACTTCTCTCAGGCCAAGCAGAGCTGAGACAGTTTCCAAACTTAAAACATGAGCTCTGAAAATTGCATCCTGAGTCAGAAGTTTGGAACTCAAAATTTACTTGATCATACAAGTAAGTTATAAATGATGGCTATATTTAAACTTTATTTTTTAACTTTATATTAAACTTAGGTCAGTAACAGTATAAGGAAGTGTCTAAGAATATATGCTCTATGACAGAGGGCTGGAATTAAATCCCACCGCTGCTGCTTACAAGCTCTGTGACCTTGGAGGGGCTTAGGGGGTAGCTGCTTAACCTCTCCAAGCCTCTGTCACAAGAAGATATACTCATAGCAGCTATTTGACAGGGCTGCTATAAGGATTCTGTGTTAACAGCACCTAGAACTATGCACTGTGTAAACTTTAGCCAGCACCAGCTCCTTATTGTGAACTCTAGAACTAACCTCAGAACACTGAAGTCCGGGTCCTAGAGTGAGGACCTGCCCTAAGTTAGATGTCACACTTAGCTGCATTTGCTAAGTGTGTAACTGTTCTCTCCCTACCTTGTCCATCTCCCCACGGGGCTGGAGCTTCTCACCAGCCAGGGAGGACCCAGACAGCGCCTAAATGTCTTATTTCACACTGTGACACCAGTGTAGTCATAGCGCTGGCCTCATGGTGAGTGTTCACCAAATGGTGACATGTACTAATAGCAGTGGTGGTTGCAGCAACAGACATTCAATAAACACTTACAAAACGAAGAGATCCAGAAGTGAGGAGAAGGGGGAAGAGACTGGTCCTCTCCTGCTCTGGGCACAGTGCCAGCTCCAAGTAAAATCTGAGAAGGGGCAAGACCTCCCTTTGGCATCTCCCTGCTCATTCTCTCCATCTTTTTCTCTTATTATAGTACCCATCTTCCCTGGCAGCCTAGGGGCTCAGTGACATTGTACTGTTTTTGTCCTCTCGCAGTGCAGTCTCTCAGATCAGCTGTATCCCAAAAGTGCTCTATGCCTCACAATAACCTTTTCATCCTCTGTCAGTCAAAATTGCTGTTCCTTCAGGACAGCCAGTTCAGTACTGTTACAGGGGAAATATTTTCCACAAATTTACACTCCTGTGTGAAAACCTAAGAGTCCTTGGTGCTCCAAGAGGCTTAAATTTTTCAAAAATTATAAGAAACCTCCATTTAGTGGAATTACTAGCTGTGTTTTTAAATAAGGTAAAAGGAAAATGATTTGGGATGGAGTGGATGGGGAGGAGCTGCAGAGTAGCAAGTCAAACTTGGGATAACTGCCTTGTAGTGTTTCTGATATTTTTTCCCCTGCTGAAACAAAAGTTTCAGTTCTGAAGGATACAGATTTGCTCCAGTCTTCACCCCATCAACATCTGCTAAGATCCTTGTCAAAAAAAGTCTTCCAGTTTGAGGATGGAGCGGAAGACTGGCTGAGGGCCAAAGCTGAGGCTTTGTGTACCAATGAAGAACAGTCTCATTCTTGAGCAAATAGAGGCAGAACTTAATCACTGCTAGGCCACAATAGGCAGTCATGCCTCCAATATACATACATTCTGAAGCAGACAATGGCTGCCTTTGTTCTGACATCCTTCAAGGATATTTGTACAGCAATCACCCTTACAGGACAGATAGTGTCCTTCTCTAAAGCAAAGAGCAAATGTGCTTACTGTCCAGCCTAATGAAGATAATCCTCTCTCTAGGGCCAAGACCAGCCTGGCTTTCAACCTCTCTAAGCCCAGGTTCCTCTCCTCTACTGCAACTTGCTGCCTATGCAGGTATCACCTGGCCTTCTTCACATCACTCAGTGGGCATTGGGACACACAGAATGACACAAATGCCAACACCATGGCTAGTGCTAGTGCTATAGGTAACAAACTCTGGCCTGGGAGTTTTATGCTTCATGCCAGCTTCCATGAAACTGTGGTCAAACTCCTTTTCAACTTTCAAGGAGAGTAAAACCCCAGACCCTTCACAGTTCTTCCTAATTATTGAATTTTACAGATGAAAACATTCACAGCTCTTCCCAGAGCAGAAATCTCCAAGAGTAAGTTAGGTTTCCTAAGGAGTTACAGTAACTTTTTCATGTGCTTAAGAACACGATTAACCAGTTTCTCTCTACTCTACTCTCTACTCAATTTCTATACTGCTGCTGTAGTATACTCTAGCAGGTGTACTCTTTTGTATACCTGCTAAAATGCTGTTTAAAATGTGAAATCGGCACTAAAAGGAATCAATGCCCTCTACCTAGTTAGACATACACTTGATGAGTGACATGGTTTGAGACTAACGCCCCAAAGAGCGCCAACTCCATGACTGCTGCTTAAGGCTTTTGAGTGCCATAGCGTTTGGAGACTTGAGAGAAAGTGGGGTGAAGCCTTAGCATCATTTCTTGACCTCACTCTGTGTGAACATACAGAAGCAAATGTGTCAGCCTTTATTTTTGGCAAGGTTAAGAACTGTAGTTCATCCTAATCCTTATGATCCCTACTGACCTTCTTCCAAAAACTATTTAAAGGCATGTTCTTCAAAGTTATATTTGTCCTTCTGTGAGGGAGGAAGAGCAATCCGATCACTTACAAATGGGAAACTGGCAGAGATGGATCACATAAGTCACCAGAAAGAAAAGGAGTTTGGAAAAATAGCTGATTATTTTATTCATCCTCCCCAGGATAAATTCTTAGGACATTTAAAATGTTGATTAAAAACTTAAGTGCAATTCTCTTTAATTTTTCTGCCTATACAGCCCTTTTGAGTCAAATTGATTCTGTGCTTCATGCCTGTCTCTTACAGTTTCCAAACACAAGCCCTTCTGAGTGGCTCTGTAATAGGATTAGGATAAGCCTGTTAGTCTTCATATTGCCAGGTTAGTGATAAATCACTTTACCTTCCTCTGTTTTGTTTAAAAAGCACAAGTATCTACTCCCTATCAGCAAATGCAGAGACCCCTGACTTGCTGACCCCTCCAAGATATGGATTCAGAGGTGGGAAAGTGGAGATCCTGTCAGTACCCTGAAGGTATAAAGGACAGCACTTCCTTGATGCTTTGAGCCGTTCTCTTCCTATTCCAAAAACTATCCCTAATCTTCAAATATAACTACTTCAGCCTGTAACTTTTCACTTTAGGAAAGAGTGTTAAGATAAAGCAAAAAAACAAAGAGAGAGAGAGAGAGAGAGAGAGAGAGAGAGAGAGAGAGAGAGAGAGAGAAAGAGAGAGGAGCAGGAAAGAAGATGAAAAAAGTTCTCAGCACATCCCTGTATTTACCTGGAACAAATTATCTTTAAAATTTATGAAATGCATGGGACACTCAATTATCTCCTTTTATGGCAAGTTGTAGTAAAATTATATAGGAATAAGTAATTGAATTTTAATATTTTTGAAGCGACATTATATACAGTATACTATCTTCAAGGATTTCAAGAATGAAGGAAGGAGAGGTGATTATACTGCCCAGAAAATCATGAACGATAGCTTTGGGATGGGCATGGTGGTATACGTCTATAATCCCAACTACTTGGTAGATGGAGAATCATGGTTCAAGGTCAAGCCAGGCAAAAAAGTCAGTGAGACCCTATTTCAAAGAACAAGCAAGGTGTGGTGACTCTGGCCTGTGATGTGAGCTATGTGGGAGGAGTAGGTAGGGGGTAGGAGGTTGGAGGCAGGCCTTGACAAAAGGCACAAGACTCTAATCTATGAGTGGAGTCTGTGAGTAAGTGCCCTTATCCATCTTAGAGATGGAATTAGTACACAAAGTGCACTTTAAGTGGAATCCATGAGGGTCCTGGAAATCACAGATGTATAGCAGCACCTGTATCTACAAGGACTAGAAAAGTTCAGCTGGACATGTAAAGATCACATGCAGTAAGCACTTGTATCCTTTTTGAAAATTTTTGCTTTTAAAATTCAAGCCTTGGCTATGACCCAGTCAGAACATCCATTGTAATTATGAGTTGGGGATGTGAGTGGACAGTAGCTAATAAGGAGCTACATTACTGTAAACTAAAACAGACAAAGGTTTTATATTTTTGCATACACAAAACTACAAAACAGCAGAGGGGAATAACTTATAATTGGAAAGGAGCAGCTTTGAATCTTGGCTTACAAGCACTTTGTCCTGGAAAAGGAGCTATGCCCAGTGGATTCTGCTGCACTTTGTGAAGGCGATAACTTCTGCAGGGCCCTGGAGCAACAATAAGAAAACTTGGTATCTATGTCAAACAAGCAATTCCTGCACACCAATGTATTTCTTATAAAAGTTACATTAGCCTTTGCTACTGAAAACAAAAAGAGTCATTTCTTTAAGGTTTTTGTTTGTTTTATGAGGACTTTTTCCCTCACTCAACTGTTTAGTTAGCAGCTTACAATTCTGAAATCCCAAAGGAAAGAGAGGCTTGGTATACTCCAGCAATAAGATGGCAGGCTCCCAAACCACAAATGGCTCCAATTTTTATGTAAAGTCAGCTCAGTGAATCACAGGTGGATTTTTACCAAGCATGCATTAAAGGCCTATGCCACCAATAATGCCTTATTTCAAAATAATTAGCTCATCCTTGGCTAGAAATATTCTGCATACTGTGGCCAAATACATTAACATATCAACAAAGACACCTCTGGAGACAATTCAGCCAAAGCCCAATATCCAGAAATGAATTGACTGAGGAGGAATAATAAAAGCTCATTGTGAGCAGCAGAGTGCACTAGGATTTATGCATCAGGACAGGTAAGAAGCAAAAACAGAAGCGTTTAGATACAATAACTTTTTGGTAAGACTTATAAGAAGATTTTATTTATGACTTTAAATCTGCTTTCAGGACTTATTTTTATAAAAATGCAAACTATAAAACCGAGTCAAAAGCAAGGGGAAAAAACACCAATACATAAGGAAATTAAAAATCCCAAGACAGCAATGAGTCCTTGAATGAAATGATCTTAAACAGAGAAGTTTTAAGGCTCTGTATCATTTCAGGCTGATCTGATCAGTCCACATACGTTATCTCCCACTATCCGAAGTCACCACTGTCATCATCACCATCGGCAGCTACTCTTTTCTGCTATTCCTTACTGCTTAATATGGATAAGCGCCTTTAGGATGATGTACTGGAAATCTAGTAAGCCCAAACAAGTCCATAAAACAACCCTTCAGTCTCCTCTAGACGATGTCCTTTATGTAAAGGTCACAAATAAGACCTTTGGTGACCTGGATTTTTTCTCTCTCTCCAGACTTATCTGCTGCCATCTTTCCTTTGAGACGTTATGTATGCATCCCTTTACCTAGAGTCCATTCACTTAGTAAAGCTATTGTGCACCATTCCTCAAATGTCGACCAAGCAAACTCTTCATATTTCAAGACTCAAAAAATTCCTTAACTGGACTTTTTGCATGGCTCATGTGGTAGAGTGTCTGCCTAGCAAGTGCAAGGCCCTGAGTTCAAACCCGAGTACCACAAATAAAAAAAATCCCTTGAAGTTTCTCTCCTCAAGGCAAAAAGTTGACCCTTAGCTTTTTAAGTAATGTGTCCTGTGCCTGAACCTGGTGCAGACTGGACCCATACTCCAGTCTTCCTATTTGTGCTTCCCTGTAAAGTATGCACCATTCCCAGCTTTTTGTTGAGATTGGGTCTGCTGAAATTTGTCCCCTACAGGGCTGGCCTCAAACTGCCATCCTCCCCATCTCTGCTTCCCAAGCAGCTAAGATTACAGGTGTGAGTCACTGGCACTCAGCTGCACACTGCAATTTTTTTAAAGGAGCAAAAACAAAGCAAAATAAACAAAACATAGCCACATAAGTGAACATATCCTCACTATTCAAAGTTTAAATAAGCCTGAGATATTCAAAGTAAAAACTAAAATCCTTTTCACCTTTCACTTTCCTCAGTTCTACCACCTTCCACAAAAGTAACTACAGTTAAGATTTCAGAGTACACTGTTTTACATTATCTATCTATCTGTCTGTCTGTCTGTCTGTCTATTGATCTATCTATCATCTATTGTACTGGGGATTGAACTCAGGGACTCACACTTGCCAGGCTAGTATGCTATCAATTGAGCCATGCCCCAGTCCTATATGTAGTCCTATTGTATACCTAATAAACAATTTCATATGTTTAAAAAGCACAGATCCTAGAGCCAACTGCTTGAGTCAGAATTCAAGTCCTACCCCTTAACACTTTTGAGATTTGGGACAAATGCCTTACCCTTGCTGAGTCTGCCTTCTTTGGCTGATTAAGTGAATTATGCATAAAGCACATCATAAATTCTTTAGGAGTGTCTTGTATATGTTATCTAAGTATAGATTTTATGTTGCTTTTGGCATTGAGTATTAAATGTATTTGTCTGAAGAACTAAGATCTGAAGCTAAGCTAAGGTAATAGAGGGAAGTGCAGGCTGAATCCCAGCTGTGGGGTCTCACAATAGAGCATACATGGTGAGATGCGTACAAAGTGAACAAACTTTACCCATCACCTGGTGAACATTAGCCTGCAATAAAATTATTTCCCTTTAAACTAGATACTGAGACAGAAAAAAGAGATTAAAGTTGCTGGCTAATCTTGATGTTTCTCAAATTAAACTACTAAGAGAATATTCTTAAAAGTAGACTAACTTACTATGAAAGTTACTTTTATACCTCTAATAATTGGAAAAATATTTAAAATTTTGTATGTAATCAAAAAAATTGAGATATACACCAATAAATACCAAAAAGAAAAACTATATACCATACATTGAAATATTTTAGATATATCTACATGCATATAATATGCAATATTAAGGCCAAATATATTTCAGATCATATAAATATAGCAAAATACACTATGCTGTATGTAAGAAACACACCAAATGTTTTCAAATGACAAATTCAAAAAAGTTAAAGGATGAGTAATGAGTATAAATAATATGCAAATTAATAACATGCAGTAGCTAAATGTTGACATTTCAAAAGGAAAAATTCATAATAAAAACATTAAAGGAGAAAAGGAATAAAATTTTAAAATGCTAAAGATTTAGCTCACAGTGAAAACATAATGATTAAAGTTTCTGCTCTCAGTAACAGCAAAATCTTTCATGACCAGAAGATACAGAATATTCAAGAATAGACAACATATCAAAAAGATTTCCAGAGAATTTAGCACATTTCTCTCAATCTAAGATCAAGTGAACAAAAAATTAGTAAGGGAATAAAAACCTAGACAGTGAAACCAGGAGATACAGATTAAACCCTAGATCCTAGTGGAAAAATATTTTTTTTCTATTAGTGACTGAATTGCTAGTGAGAAAAATATCTAGACAGCATCTCTGTCACTCTGCCACATGGGTTATGCTAACAGTTGCCTAGGCAATTTTTCAGAGACTTGAAGGCCACTTGTGCTGACCTGTAGATGTCCAATAAAGGCTTGGCATTTCTGTTTCATATTATATCTGTCCCCTTTACAGCTTTAACATTTGGATCAAAGTCTACTCAGCTTTGCATATAAACATGTTGATCATTTGAGTTTTGACCAAAACCGTAGTACAAGGTTAACTTAAACTAGACTTGATGAGTATCTCCAATCTCTCCCTCCTCCTCTCTCTCTCTTTCTCTTTCTTTTTCTCCTTCTCTCCCAAGTTAAAGACACCTATCAAACATCATGACTAGAAACACCAGACTGTGAAAGGAGTGAAAAGAGTCCAATATGATTCAATAAAATTAAACAAATTAGATATGGATTCATCAGTTTAATCAGCTCTGCTAACTTTATACAGCATTAATGTCAAGCACCAATCTAAAAGTAAAACAACTCAAAGTACCCTCAATGTTTTATAAATTATATCGTAACTCGTGGGCTCAACTACTTACTGATTAGTTAGAAGTCTCCTGGATAGAAACCTATGCTTTTCTTATTGTGCAACAGTAACTAAAATTTTTCTTACTTGATCTGATTTAATTTGGGACAATATCCAACACTAGTGCTTCAAGCCATAATGATGGTTCCTGCCATCATTGCTTCCCCACACCTCTGGCTCCTGAAGGATCCCAAAGTTTCCTTAATGACACCCCCTAGGCATGACCTGCACCTATTTCTTGGGAAACATGATTATAATAAACTATCTTTTCAATAGCAAAAATATGTAAATTAAAATATACTATACTTACTGTTTTGCAAATGTTTTTATTTTCACTTACCATACTACCTAATTTTATAATATGGGTGTACTCAATTTAACCATTTATCATTTAATATTGCCACAGGAGAGTATTTTTCTGGAAAATCCTAAAACTTTTGATCAAATTATGTATATATATATATATATATGTATATGTATATGTATATATATACATATATAGTGTGTGTGCATTTATGTATAACAAATTGTCCTGTAAGGAGTATGGATTTATTTGTATTCCCATCAGACATCAGGAGTGAGTCTAATACACATCGATAAGGTGCATCTCCCTGGTCACATGCCTGCATCAGTAGGCATCAAGAAGAAGCCTCCTTGTCTCTGCTGATGTCCCTGAGAAGCCCTGGCAATCTTGGACCCCAGACTGTCTGTCCTGAGTCTACTAGGATTGTGACCATTAGATTCTTTACCAATATGTCTGTATCCCTCACCAAAAGAAACTCATCACCCATTTGTTCTGCCCATTACTCCTTCCAATCCATCTCCCATAGGTCCTTATCAATCCCTCCCCAATCCCTTCCATTGTTTCTTCTGGAACTCAAGAGTCATCATCAGCAAAATCTGCTCCATCTTCAGTCTCTTTTCTGAAAGGTCCCTTCACCTTCTTAGTTAACAGAAAACTTGCCTTTCTTTCTAGGAAGATCTTTTTCCTCTCTAGTCTTCCCAAGAAAAGGCTTTTCTTTTTTTAAGAAAAAACACACCTTTTTATATTTATGGACCTGGAATGCTGTAGTTCTCCTTAGTCTTCCTGTTAATTTGTTTTTCTTGCTTCAAACCACTCTTTCTCCCTCCTCTAAGCTTTTAACATAATGTCATTAAACGATATTATGAACTAACCCTCATTGTTGCAATTATCTATCTACCTTAAGCTACTGCTACTTCCTCTCTCCCTCCCTCCTTTCCTTCCTTCTCTTCCCTTCCTTTTTTTCCTTCCCTCCCCCTTTCTTTCTTCCTTCTTCCCCTTCTTCCAACAGTGTCTCACTGTGTAGCCTAATTAGCACTGAATTCATGATGCTTAGCCAGGAGAGTGCTGGGATTAGAGTCAGTTTCTCTTAATTCCTCTATGATTTTTAGCTCCTGACTCACTGTCATGATCTTCAGCACATTTGCTATATTAATTTTTGAAGATTCAATATACATGTAAATGATCTTTCCAGTATCTTACCATCTCACTTTCTCAATTTCTTTCCTCCATCTTGTTCTACACCCTATCTCAGTCATCACTTCATGACTCTGCCCTAAAACTTGTCATAAACACTCTCCAGCCCCTCCATGATCTCAATGCCCTGCATTTCATTATCTGACCAAACCACTGCACAGTTTCAGTTCACTCTCTTTAATAGCGCAACTGTATCAATGGTTCAGTCTTTCTAAAACCTCCAATCCACTATCCTATCTTTCTATTCCACATACCCCTTACCCGGTTTAAGTTCCACAATCATCATTATAATCATTCCCTGCATAATGTGCCCAACTCATGTGCCCTATCTCCCTTCCAAATAAACACTTGGCAAAAACAACTTGGCTACACCTCTTGTAGCCACTTGTGTAGATGAATGAGCCTGGAGGAAAACACACAATGATGTTTGGTGCTATATTAAATCAGGACCAAGAACCAGGTGAGCTCTCATGCTGCCTGACCTTTGTAACACAGAAATTAGTAGGGGATGAAAGTAAACAGAAATATGTGAAGCATTCTTCTTGTTTGGAAAAAGGATAAGAATATGGATTAACTCTACAAAATGACAGAAAGAATACATACTTTAATGTGTTATTTGTAAGCAACCACTATTATTTTTACAAATCATTTCCCTTCAAGAAGTTATTCTTGAGGATGTAGTCTAGCATTCAATACATTCTTTGAGAATTTGGCTGGAACTTTTTCGTTATAAGGAATAATTGACAATGATGGTATTAGTGATAAAGTTGATGCTGATGATGAGGACTTAGGTCTTTCTTAAATCTTTTATCTAAACTTCTCCAAACTTCAATTCTCTTTATGTTCATGTTAAGCAATAATTGGATTCATTTACAGCACTAAAGTATTTATTTTTTTACTTTTATTGTTTTTACATTTACTCACATGTGTATACATTGCTTGGGCCACCTCACCTCCCTTTCTGTGCAGAACCTGTTCCACCCTCTTGTTCTCCAATTTTGTTCAAGAGAAAAAATAAGAGATAAGAATGACAAAGCATTTTTGCTAGCTTGAGATAAAGATAGCCATACAGAGAGATTCCTATTGTTGCTTCCATGCACTTGTGTACTGCAACCCACATTGGTTCATCTCTACTAGACCTCTTTGCTACTTGCCGGTCACCTTCCCATAGTGGCCTCTGCTAGTTGAAGATTACTATATTCATTCTTCTACAGTGAGCACATCAACCACATTCAAGTTTTAGGTTTCCTTCCCTTTCCCTATTCCTCCCCTGTGCTTTCTCCCCTTAGAGACATGTGACCCATGTCTAATAATATTACTGCATTTGTTTTGGGTCTAAAATCCACATATGAGGGAAAACATGCAATTTTTGGCCTTCTGAGCATGACTAACTTCACTTAAGATGGTATTCTCCGGTTCCCTTCATTTACTTGCAAATGACAAAATTTCGTTCTTCTTTGTGGCTGAGTAAAATTCCATTGTGTATAAATGCCACATTTTCTTAATCCATTCTTGGTAGTAGGGCATCTTGGCTGTTTCCATAACTTGGCTATTGTGAATAGTGCTTCAATAAACAGGGTGTGCAGGTGCTTTTGTAATAACCTGAGTGGTATTCCTTTGGGTATATCCCTAGAGATGGTATTGCTGGATCATATGGCAGAGCTATGTTTAGTTTTTTAAGAAGCCTCTGTATTATTTTCCAAAGTGATTGTATTAGCTTACATTCCCACAAGCAGTGTATGAGGGTTCCTTTCCCCCCCACATCCTCACCAACATTTGTTGTTGGTGGTGTTCTTGATGCTAGCCATTCTAACAGGAGTGAGGTGTAATCTTAGTGTGCTTTGATTTGCACTGCCTTTATGGCCAAGGATGGTGAGCATTTTTTCATGTGTTATTTTGACATTTGGACATCTTCCTTTGAAAAAGTTCTGTTTAGTTCAGTTGCCCATTTCTTTATTGGTTCATTGATTTGGGGGGAGTTTAGCTTTTTAGCTTTCTGTATATTCTGGTTACCAGTCCTTTGTCTGATGTATAGCTAGCAAATATTTTCTCCCACTCTGTGGGTGATCTCTTCAGTTTAGAGACCATTTCTTTTGTTGTGCAGAAGCTTTTTAATTTTATGTAGTCCCATTTATCCATCCTTTCTCTTAGTTGCTGGGCTGCTTGAGTTCTACTGAGGAAGTCCTTGCCTATACCTATTCCTTCCAGAGTATTCCTTGCCCTTTCCTGTACTAACTGCAAGGTTTCATGTCTGATATTAAGGTCCTTAATCCACCTTGAGTTGATATTAGTGCGGGTGACAGGCATGAATCTAGTTTCAGTTTTCTGCAGGTGGATAACAATAGTGTTTAATTCTGACTTCTTTATAGCAGAAGTCTTAGATTCTTGAGCTGGGTGTGGTGGTGCATGCCTGCAATCCCAGCATTCTTGAGGCTGAGTCAGGAAGATCCAGCCTGGGGCTGACTCTGCCAAAAACAAAAAAAATCCCAAATCATAAACAAAAACAACAATCAAAAAATCTTCAATTGCTGGTACTGCAAAACAACAACAAAATCTTAGATTATTTGTGAATCTTTTCATCCCATGGGCCTAAATCCATTTTGCTTCTTTTACTACTGTCTTTTACTATTTGTATCTGTTGCCACACATTTAAGATAAAACTACCTTGGGAGCAAGGGATTAAATGGAAATGATGTAGATAATCATATTAATAATTCTTTCCCTCAACCTTTTAAAATGAATAAATTGGTGTATTGCCACTTATAAAATGTTTTTGGATTAAACAGTGGCATGGTGGCTCACATCTATAATCCCAGCTACTGGCAAGGAAGGGGGAGTGGAGATTGGGAGGATCACAGTTTGAAGCCAGCCTGGAGGAACAAGTTTATAAGACCCCCATCTTACTCAATGGCTGGATGTGGTGGCATACACCTGTCATCTGAGCTACACAGGAAGTGTAGATAGGAGGATCACAGCCCACACCCACCAGGCATAAATGTGAGCCCCAATCTGAAAAATAACTAAAGCAAAATGGGCTGGGGGCATGACTGATGTGATAGAGTGTCTGCCTAGTAAGTGTGAAACCCTAAGTACAAACCTCAATACTGTGAGAAAAGTTTTTTTGGATTAAAGGAATAAAATGTCACTAGCTACCAAGATACCTAGCTAATGAAAAGGAGTAAAAACCATTAGCCCATGACCTGATTCCTTTAAATATAGTATTCTGAGATATTCTTGAGATTTTTCATCATTTGTGTTGGTGATGGAATTATTGAAAACCTGATGCTGGCATGTGACAGATGATCTCAGTCTCATACTTCATAATTAAGTTTGTAATTATGATTTATGCTCTTAGAATTTAAAAAGACATATGCTTTTCTGCATGTGACACAAGTCAAGACTGAAAGTGATCAACAGTCATGTATCAGAGTATTGAGAATTTATGCAATTTATCTAGAATGAACTTGCCTTCAAACTTTCTTGAAATAACAAGAATTCTTGCCACATTTCTTTTTAGTAATTCATTGAGATATAGTAAATTACATGGAAAAATAAATGTTAAGCCCTTCTTGTTTAATTGTGATGTGATTTAAGGTTTCGATTTTCTATAACCATTTTGTATTTGAAAAAAAGGAATTGTTCGGCTTCCCTTTGAAAGCAGACATTTTCCCTATGAAACCTTAGAATCTTATTTCTTAGTCACACTTCAGAGCTCAAGAGATTAGTAATTTTTCCATGTAAAAACATAAAATATGCAATAAATGATTGAGAAAACCAATTTAATTCAATTCTTTGTAACTTGTTAGTCAAATATCTTTTTTATCAGAGATCAATTATTTGACTAATAATTACAATGTATTTGATATGAAATGAAATGTATATTCACAGTAGAATAATTTACAATAGAAAAAAAATTGGGAACAGTATGATTTTAGTGTTCAGTAGGTTTTCTGGGGTTCCCATGTAACAGAGTGAAAACCTAGCACAAAGCCATGTCATAGAATATTTACTCATGTGGAAAAATGTTAATGCTACATATTAAATAAAAAATTTCTGTGGGCTACCCAATTTTTTTATAGCTTATGCCATTTTTCCTATAAACACAGTAGAAAGACTACAGGAACTTAATACTTAGTTTGGGGGTATGGAAGAGGGAGAAAGTATATATGATTTCTGATGGCTTATGAATTTCACTTTAGCTTTCCTAAGATTTTAAAGTTTCTTCATTGACCATCTGTTACCTCTGCAAATAGAAAAATCAGCTTTTGTTTAATTGCATTATCCACATCAACCAATATACATTGATGGTAGAGTGCCTACTTAGCAAGTGTGAGGCCTTGAATTCAAATCCCAGTACTGCCAAGAATATTTATTGAACACCAGACCAGTGCAACATATTGTAGGAAGATATTTATCTTATTTTTTTTATTATTGTGCTGGGGGTTCATTGTGACCTTTACAAAAGTTCTTACACTATGTTGTAATGAATTCACCCCCTCTATCATTCCCCTTTATGTCCCCTCCCCCATTCCTGGAAGAGTCTCAATGGGTCTCGTTTCCCATTTCCATATATGTGTACATGATATTTCCACCATATTCAACCTCCTACACCCTTTCCTTGTATCCTCCGCCCACACTGGTACCAACTCCCCTGCCCAGGACCTGTATTGGCTTCTGTAGGAAGATATCTTTAAAAGACAATTTTTCCTGCCATCAAGGAGCTTCCAGGCACATTTCAGAAGAATTGTATGTAAAATATATAATGTTTTAAAAAATCAGTAAGGTTTAAGTAACAAGAGAAGCCAGGAATAGAAACAGGAGAAGCAACACATGACTCATTAAATGGTCAGGTCACTTTTTGTGGGGGATAACTTTTAATGTGATACAATATGAACCTAACTGACCCATACATTTTCCTTGCCTATGTGTACTAAAACCTGAATGAACTCCTCATCTGTGAATAGTCCCATTCCTGAGTTCAACTGCACTGGCATTTAATAAAGAACCATTTTGAAGCCTGCTAGTTCCTTGATTGCCAGCCACTTACTAACATGCAAGAGCTTTACCATGTACAGTTATCATTTCGATCTCTATTCTTTGTCTGAGGTTTTTATTTAGCTATAGATTATAAAACTTCCTTCTTTCCCTAGAGTTAAAAGATGGGACTGAGAAATGACATATCTTTGTGCTGTAGCACTCTTGACATATTTTCTTGGCTATAGAAGAAGAGGGTAGGGTAAGCTAAATACTCATTTAGCCAATAGGTATTTCTTGAGAGCACAATTCTTTATGCTAGTCAGTAAAGTGGCAAACTAAAAAGGGTTGAATGGAGAGTACTTAAATTTCAAATAAGAACCCTAACTTTGGTTGCTGACTCTCTCAATATTTAGCCAAGTTTGTTGATTCTTCCCACAGGAAAGCAATACATTTCTTAGCACCAATAAAAAAGTTTTTAACCTATAGTATCAGAAAATGATGCTTTAAAATTTCTCTGAATATTATATATGAGATAAGATAACACAAATAATTGTTGAAATATATTCTGTTACACTATACAGATTTTCACCCAGAATGATTTTCAAAACCACAAATGAGAATTGATTTTCCCCTAGAGGTGACTCAAGCACAGGATAAATTTACAAATTGTTACAATAAAAGTGATAACAAGGTCTTTATGTAATTTCTTCAGGCCTGATAAGTGAGAATGATGTAGGGATAAATATTCCCCCATAGAACTGTGAATTAGATAAATATAATTCACAAGTGCTATGGAAATGATTAATTTGTAATGAAATTTTAATTTTTCCTTATTTTTAAAATCATTCTTTCTTCCAATAAATTGCATACACATAAAAGAAATTAGATTTCAACAAAGAGTGCTACAATGTGAATGTCTTTTCTCATTGATTTAACAAAAAAGTTTATAAATCATGCTTTCTGTGAACAAAACAAATATGATTGCTCAAAGAGAAACATTAGTTAATTCCTTACAGGACATTTTTGTCATTTTGGGAATTGAACTCAGGGCTTTGAACATGCCAGGCAATTGCTCTACCACTGAGCTACATGCCCAGTCCTGAAAAAGAATTCTTTTTTTTCTCTTTATTGCTGTGCTAGGTGGGGGTACATTATGGCATTTACAAAGGTTCTTACAATGTATCAAATATGTCACACTTGAATTCAACTCCCACTCCCTTTTCCCCTCTTTCTTGGAATAGTTTCAATTGGTATCATTTTTCCATTTACATACTTGTGCATACATTTTTTGCACCCTATTCACCCTCCTAACCCTCTTTCCCCACCACCTCCCTCCTCCCACTGGTACCACCCCCTCATCACCCCACCCCCACACCCCACCCCTGCCACCTGCAGGACCTGTTCTGCCCTCCTGTTCTCTGATTTTGTAGAAGAAAAAAGAAGATACAAAGAAAAACATGACATTTTTGCTTGTTTGAGATAAAGGTATCTACATAGGGAGTGAAAGAGAACTCTTTAACAGCTCTTTTAACTAATAAAATTAACTTGTTTGGCACAAAAATCAGGATGTTCTAACCAATGAATGCTTTTACTCAAGTAACATATTTTGTGTAAAAAATATTCAGAGCATGTTTTCCCCATAATATTGTAAACTTATTTATCTGAAATAAAAATATTTTTAAAATTGGATATCAAGTCTTCTTTAAGTTAGTGTGCATTAATTGTAAAAAAGAGCTTCACTGTGATATCTCCATACATTTCCATAATGTACTTTGATTATATTCACCCCCTCCATTACTCTGAAATAAAAATATTTATGAAAGGATGACTTCGTAACATCATACCCACTTACATAATTATAAGCTTTTAAAGCACACAAGTCCTTTATCTAAATGAATATATTGTCACTTACATGATATAATATTTATATATCTGAAGCTAGTAATTCTGCTCATGAATTTATTGATGGAATAAATATAAGCATTCCATGAAATAACTCTCCTTCCTCCCTCCTTAGAAGTTACTATATAATATGTGCTGAATTCAGAATATTTGGAAGTGAATGGCAGTTGTTTGTTCTCTGCTACTTTTAGTCAACTGAATATTCTTAATGGTTTAAATTTTGTTTCCTGAAAAACTTAAAGTGCTGAATAATTTCAAGAAGAGAAAAAGAAGTTCCAAGATTGTTCCAAGGGTCCTTCCTGCCTCTCACAGCCATGAGAAGAGAAGTAAGTGTGATGGGGAGTTTGAAGGGCTTAGCAGGAAAAGCACTCTAATGTTGGGCAGTCAGAACAGTCAGCTGGGGTCTTGGAGAGCTCCTTATGCAACACCTTCATTTCACATGTGAGGAAGAGGAGCTATAAATGAGCCAACAGACTTCCCAAGGTCACATGGTTGGCTAACTCCCTCATAAACCTGCCCTCTTCTCTTTCTTCTCCTTCATGATCTTCTAGTAGCCTGAATGAGAGAGCAGGTCACCATGACTCTCTGCCTCACCTTCATTCACTCCCAGCTCCCATCACTGTGCCTCTGAACTGTCTCAGCTCTGGCCTCTTCTTTCTACTCCCTCTGCCTTCTTCCCAGTTCAGGTATTCATCATCTCTGGTCCATGTTATTGCCATAGTTCCTGAGTTGTTCTCCAGTGCTCCAAGCCTACTTTATGTCACTTTCTGTTGCCAGTCATCTTTTACACCCAGATCAGACTCCACTCTCTAGTAACCCAGTAACGAATGCCTGTTGCCCCAAGTTTCATTTCTGAAGGAGCTTACAGCTTTATTAAGATAAATTGCATATATTAAAAAAGAAAAATAATCCTTATGATAGTTGAAATGATTTCACATTTATCATTCAATTTGAGTTTTACATGTGCTTCTGTATACCCAGTATATGCAAAAATTAAGGGATTTTTTTCCTTCTGTTTAATAGTTTATGTAAAAGTGGGCTTACATAATGCAATATATGTTATCAACATAAAAAAAACCTCATGAATCCACTTGTATTAGTCAGGGTTCCTTAGAGAAACAGAACCAGTAACAGATATGTATGCAATTACATGTATAGATAAGAGAAATTTATTTATTTTGAGATATTTATTTCTAATTTATTTTGAGACATTGGCTCATGCAAGTATGGAGGCCAAGAATCCTACTGTCTGCTATCTGCAGACTTGAAACTAGGAAACCTGGTAGAACAGTTCATCTCCTTCCTTCCTTTCTTCCTTCCTATGTATGCAGGTCTAAAGTAGCAGCTTTCTAAATGGTCAAAGGACACCTCGGGGATCAAGGGTAGTTGTTCCCCCAGGATAGGTAGTTTTAAGGAAGAACAGGTAGTTTTAAGGGAATTCACTTGTATATCCTCATCTTTGTGTACTTTTTCTTAAAACTGGTCTGGTTAAGAGGGTACCTGCTGTCCAGTTGTCAAATCATTCTCCATTCCCATCAAAACTGTACTTTTTACATTTTACAAAAGAGCTGAGTTTGTCACCCATCCTGAATCTCACTTTAAGTCACCTCGCAAAATGATAAAAACCTTCATAATTACAATGACACTACACAACATAAAAATTTGGTGAAAAAATTTCTCTAATTAAAACACTGCAAACCATCAGTGGGCATCAGACCTTTCCCCATCTTTCACTATTTCTGCCTAAGTTCATCTAGATGACATGATTTGAATGAGTACAATTTATGTTTAACAACCTTGGATTCTTCATTCTCTGAAAATTGTCCAAGAGTGTGTTGGTCCTGAGGAAGAATCTTGTGAGAGTAAAGCAAATATGCATTCTTATATTTGTTTTTCCATGTCTTTCATCAGCGATGAAAATTCATCAGCTGTGTTCTCTTAGAGAACACCTTCTCCATTCTTCACTTTCTCTTTTTCTGTAATTCCAGTTTAGATGTTTGTTCTTCTCAGTCTTCTCTGTGTTCCCAATCCTGCTTTCATATAGTTTCATCTCTTTATATTTTTTTGCTACATACTGGGCAGTTTCACCACTCTTCAATACATATTTATTTAACACATACTACATGGTAATTACTCTTTCAAGAACTTGTATGCCTCATTGAACAAAACAAATACATCCCTGCCTAAGAGGAGTATGCGTTTAAAGAGACAAAATGGGGAGGCAAACGATAAACAATAAATGATCTGGGTGTGGTGGTGCCTGCCTGTGATCTCAGCTATTTGAGAGACAGAGGCAGAAAGATCATAGTCTGAGGCTGGCCCAAGCAAAGTTAGCACAACAGCCTATCAGAAAAACAAACTAAAATCAAAAGGGACTGGGTGGGGGGATGGGTCAGCTCAAATGGTTCCATTCGCAATAACACACACACATACACAATGTGTAGAATGTGGAAAGTGGTAAATGTCAAAAAAGAGAGTAAGTAATTCCTTCTCTGTTTTTATTTGCCATTTGACCTATCAATTAGGTTTTTATTCTAAACTATATAATTTTTATATATCTAAATGTTCTATTTGAATATTTTCAGAACTATGTGGTCATTTTTAAAAGTCTGCTTCTTGTTCATTTAAAAAATTCTGTATTTTTTCTGCCCGGTAGCGAGGGGATGCGGGTAGAGGGAAGGGGTAGGGGAAAGGGAAGGGGTGGGAGAAAAGGGAGGGGGTGGGGCAAAGGGGGGAGAAATGACCCAAACATTGTACACACATATGAATAAAAGAAATTTAAAAAAACTGAAAATGTGCACACTTCAAAAAAATTTCTGTGTTTTACTGCTAAAATTATCTCATGAATAGTTATTTTATATTCTGTATTTAGTACCTACCATGTTAAAGTTTTAAGGATTTCTATACTTGTAGCTTTATTATTTCTGTTTACTCACACATATTCCTTTGTGTGCTTCGTAATTTATCTTTATTGGAAGCTTTTATTAAATTTAACATACCCCTTAAAAATTCTAAAGGCCTAGATGGAGACATGGCTCAAGTAGTAGAGTGACTGCCTAGCAAGAGTGAAGGCCTGAGTTCAAGCCCCAGTACCTCCAATAAATTAAAAAAAAATTCTAAAGGCCTAAATTGGGATGAGTTTTCCCTAGAGAAGATTTGGATTTCTTTGTGTTGGGGGCCAGGAGGCTCTGCAGATCTAAGATGATATTAGGTTGTCTGAGCACTCAGGTTTAAATATTGAAATTTCAAGGAGACTGGAGGTTACCAGGAAGTTGGAGTTGGAGTGAGAATTGGGCTTAGTATCTGACCCCAACACTGGTACCCACATTTGCTCCAATAGTAACCTCAGAATAATGAGGGTTTACTTCTCACCCTTTCCATATCAATCCTTTGCTTTAGTTTCAAGGGGAAAGACTTTAGGTGTCAGCCATTTCTCGTGGCTCTGGTGAGCTGAGCAATTCTTTAAAAAGCATTCTTTTTGTAACTTATTGAGGAAGTGGGGGTACCATAGTACCTTGTCTGCCATACTTCTGGAATTGAACTCAGCCCTAGGTTACCTTTCCAATTATTGTACTGCTTCTTCTAATTCCATATCCTTCCGCTCACCACACTCCCACCTCCGAATCTGGTCAACTTGCATTGCCACACTTGGTGCCCATATTCTTTTGGGTTGTAGTCTTTACAGTCACCCTCCTCCACTCCCAAGAAATGAACTTCCCACTTTCTTTTCTGCCCAGAGAAATCCTGTTCTTTAATCCATGATTAAAGTCAAGTGCTCTGAAAACCTTCCCTAACCACTATTTCTCACTTCTACCAGGGCAGAATTAATTACGCTCTCCTTTATGCTGGTATAATTAACCCAGATATCACAGTACATGACTGGGGTTCCTGCCAACTTGGCATTACAGGACCAGATCTCCTCCATCTGTGTGTCCCTAATGCACAAGTGTGGCCAATCATCACATCATCTGGGAACTGAACATAATTGTGGGAGTCGTGATTGAGGTTCTAGTTGCCTAACTCCCAATTCCTCCTCTTAGGCATTCACTGGTCTTGGAAATTGCTATTATTATCCAGTGAAGATTTCTTGGCTTTAGATGTGAGAGCTTTGTGGATGTTTTATGTCCCTCACACTTGCAGAGCATAATGTAGTAGAGTTGTTTCCTTTATCACAGCCCTCTGTCAATGGTATTTAAACTTTTACAAAATAGAATTGTCAGCCTAAAAGTTTTTATGGTAAAGATGATGTTATAATCTATAATTATATATAATTACAAGATTCCATTAAATATGATCACTATTGAGCTGCACGAATTTTCAGAATGGCTCAGTTCTTAAGAATTTTAAAGGTATGAAATTTGTATTCTTTGTTCAAAAATCACAATATAAGGTATGAAAACATTTTAAGCATAAAAAGATTTCTAACAATACCAAAAGATTTCAAGAAAAAGTGAAGGAACCTTTTCACTCTACCTTTCCCACACTACCACTTCCTCCTCACGTGTCATTCAAACATGGAGCAAGATGTTGATACAGATGGAGCTATGAGGTCACAGTGCCATTTCCTTTACCAGAGAGAAAAAAATCAGGTCAAATGAAGTCTGTTTTTTTTTCTATTATTGAATATTCATTTGACATCACCAGTAGTAAAACAAACAACCACATCCCACATGCAGTACCAAGTACTATGATAATGAATATGCTAATATAATTTTGCATTGGAATAGATTCTGATAGAAGGAGTTTGTGGGGTTCATAGCGATTAGGAAAGAGTAAGTGATTAATAGTGACTCTGATGAACAAAAATAGTAATATATCATGTTTAAGTTTTATAGAAAGTTTTTCTGTTAAGTATGGGAGATTTTTTTTACTGACATTTAATGAAAAGTAGTAATATTAGTGCCTTTTAATCTAGAAAGGCCTGGCTTTACAAGGCCTCTCTATCCCTAACTGCTATTAAACTAATACTTAGTTTCCTGTAAAATCTAAAAACAAAGCTCAGAAAGCCTATCCTCCTTTTATTTTTAAAAATAATAAAAGCAGAACATAAATTATGATGAAGAATTTATAAATGAAGTATGGTAAAAACAGTTTTTCACTTAATCTCTGGATGAAGGATTTGCACCCTAATTATAGCATAGAGTCTCATAGGAATGAGAGGAGACCTTGGAAGTAACCAGAGTGAGCACTTCACTGTACAGGTGAGGTAAGTCGGGCCCCAAAGAGATTGGATTCTCCATGACATACTGCAGGGAGAGTCTGCACCAGGGCCCCAGAAGTACTGGGTGATCTTCACAATACCTTGGGTTACAAAGGCTTTCATGTACATTATTATTGACTCAGAGAACCAAGTAAAAGAAGAACAGATCGTCCGAAGTGGTGTCACACAGTAGCCTGTGCAGTAACCAGAGACTTGCCTTCCACCCACCCACGGACGAAAGGATGATGCTGGTCACAAAAGTGGTATACCCTTGGATGCTCCGAGAGCATTTCCTCAGAGGACAGGGCTGACACTGGATGGCAAATTGCCCAATTTTTGTGGTAATGTAGGAGCAGGATGACAAATGTTCTCACATGAGGGACTTGAAACACTGCACAGTGATAACCAAACTCCACGTATTTCAAACTCCAGGTATTTCCCAAAACTATAGTGATAATGAAATAGGAAATAGTGACAGGAAAGGGCCCCCTGTGAATCAGATATTCTCTTTCTTCTTCCTTCCTTCCTTCCTTCCTTCCTTCCTTCCTTCCTTCCTTCCTTCCTTCCTTCCTTCCTTCTTTCTTTCTTTCCCTTCCTTCCTTCCTTCCTTCTCTCTCTCTCTCTCTCTCTCTCTCTCTCTCTCTCTCTCTCTCTCTCTTTCTCTGTCTGTCTCTCCCTCTCTCCCTCCCTCTATCTCCCCCTTCTTTCTTTCTTCCTTTCTCTTCCCAGAAAAGAGCAGTTATATTGCCCACTAGGACTGAGAATACACTAGAGATGCCACTAATTGAGGACACTCCAGTAGAAGAACATTCGGCAGTTATGTGAGGCAGAGCCAAGAGGGATTTACGATGAATTTAGAGAGAAAATAGTTCCTTCTGCCACCCAAGCTGGAGAAGTGGGGCAGATCAGTTACATTTACAGAGAGATAGCAGGGAGACTGCACATAGATGACATCAGAGTTGACCTGTGAGGGAAAGACAGAATTTATTTCTGAACTGACGGGAATTATATTGCCATTAAAGGGAATGAAGTGAATAGAGGTAGAAGGGCTGGGAAGTGTGGAGTGGGTATAGGAAAAAATGAGTAGATCAGTTTGACAGCCACAGGATTTGTGAGAAGGGGAGAGGTTAGCAAAATTGGAGAAGAGGTGTGTCTAGACAGAGAAGTGTTGCAAATACCTAGGAAGAGGTTTGACTCTTAGCCTCTAGGTGATGGAACAATGAAATGATTTGAAAAATGCCGTGATAAAATGGAAGTTGGCCTCAAAATGATTGAAATCAGGATTATTAGAATAGGGAAAGACAGGAAATGGGAAGCTCAAGTCAGAGCCCAAAGCGGTAAAACAGAAGGCAGGAAGTAAGGGCCTGATGTAGGGATGTGGTGATAGACTGAAGAAAAATAGAGATGCTTTGGTACTGAGCCTGATGCAGAGATGATATCAGATTGGGTGTGAGTCCAGTGTGATTAAGAGGAACTATATCATTGTCACAAAATCTGGTCCCTGAGGTTATTTTTTTCACATCATATTACATTTTCCACATAACCATCTTGCTAGAGAAATAATTCCTAATTTGCAGGCTACTCTGGGAATATATTTGTACCAAAATGAAGCAAACCAAAGTTAATGTTCCAAGTGAAAAGGCTTTGCTTGAAAAAGACTCCTCTCTCTCCTGGGGAAAATAATAGTACTGCTTTTGACCAGGGAAAGTTGTGCATCCAGGAGATGGCTATGAAAAGCCAGTCATGTTTGGAGCTCTCTTTGCCTTAACTTCCTCCCAACCCACTCTAAGAGCCTGCTAAGGCTGAGTCAGAGCCATGAAACTCAGGTTGGTTGGTTTTTTTAAACATCAACTCATTTTTTAAAATGTTTTTTATTGTTGTACTGGGGGGTACATTGTGATATTTACAAACGTTCTTGCAATATATCTTAGTTGGATTCACCCCTTCCATCATTCTCCTTTATTCCCTGTTCCCCTATTCCTGAAATAGTTTCAACATGTCTCAATTTTCCATTTTCATAAATGAGTACATAATATTTCCACTACATTCAGCCTCTTTCACACCTTTCATTTATCTTCCCCCTCCCATTTGTACCATCCCCCAGACAGGACTTGTTTTACCTTCCTGTTCTCCGGTTTGGGGAAAAAAGGGGCATTTTTTTGTTTGTTTAAGATAGCTCTACAGGGAGTTTCCTTGTGCCATTTCTCTGTATATATGTATTATAACTTGAATTGGTTCATGAGCTCTATAGTTCTCCTTTCTACCTTAGTCCCCCTCTTACAGTGATTTCAACAGGTTTAAAAATTCTATGTTCATTCTTTGTAATTCTTTATATGGTTTTTTTAATTTTCCTGAATTGGTTTCTTTACTAGAAGACATTCATTTTCTAAGCAATAAAATTAAGCTTGGACCTTGACTCTAGAACTTAATTCTCTTTATTATTCAAGAGAAGGAATTGTGAATGTGTTCCTTAAGAAATGGATGTCAAAAGCTTCCTTGGTAATAGAGGTAAATACATTTTTATATAGTGGTTTTGTGTAGTGATTTAAAAAGAATAACTTCAATGTCTTTTCTTCCTAGAAGGATAACCATAGACTCTTTCTCATAGGGAAGTGCTATGATCGTGTTAGTACTCCATAAATATCTATAAGATATCAGGAAAAGATTCTAAAAAAAAGAAAAGGACTGCATCTTTCCTCTCATATGTGGAACAAGCAATATGAAAAACAAGTCATGCTAAGGGAAGGTCACTAACAGGAGATGGAAGGTAAAATAAGAAAGTTAATAAGGTGAATATGGTTGATGTACTTTCTGTACAAGAATGAATATAGAATTTTTAAACCTGTTGAAACCACCATAAGAAGGGGACTAAGGTAGAAAGGAGAAAAATACAGAGGATGAATCAATTCTGGTTATAATATATAGATATAGATATAGATATAGATATAGATATAGATATGGAAATGTCACAATGTAACTATATAGCTATCTTATACAAACAAAAATGTCTTTTTTCAAAAATGGAGAAAAGGAAGGTAAGACAGGTCCCGTCTGGGAGTTGGCACCAGTGGGGGGAATGTAGGGAAAGAAGGTGGAAGGGTGAATATGTTGAAAATATTATGTACTCATGTATGAAAATGGAAAAAATGAGACCTGTTGAAACTATTCCAGGAATGGGAGGAGGGAGGATAGGAGAAATGATGGAAGGGTGAATTCAACTATGATATATTGTAAGAAATTTGTAGACTGTCACAACATATCCCCAGTACAACAATAACAAAAAGATTAAAAAATTAATTATTTAAAAAAGGAAGAAAAGGCCTAAGATGGGAACGATTTCAAGAAGCAATGTAACTCTAAGGCTGTTGTGCAGGGGGAGCCCAGCGGACTCTCTGCTACCTGAAAAGTCAATAGACCTTCAGAGAAAAACATCCAAACGACAGAATATTCACTTCTGAGAGTTATTTGATTTACTCATTTAAGATTTGACTAGAGTTGGGAATAGGGTTAGAGAAAAATATCAGTTCTAGAGATTCTAAATATGTTCTAAATTCTTTATCAACTTCAGTGATGTTGGGTTCAAGGACATCTTTGGAGATGTACAAAGGATCTCCAAGATGCATAAATTCTTCCTCATGAAGAGTCTAGAGCTCCAAATGACTTCTTAATTGTGACTTTGGCTATTTAACAAGTGGCTTATTTTTCCAGATTTACATTGTTTTGTGTAAACTAGATCAGAGGTCTGGTTTTTATGGCAGACAGTAATTAGAACAATTCATTAATTCTCAAAAGATAATCAGGAATGTCTGAATTGTATTTTACTTTATAGCCCCTGCAAAGGAAAAAGAGCATTTGATGCAATGCAACTAACAGCACTTAATAAAAATGAAAAGTTTTAAATAATAATGACATGGTGTGTCCAAATCATCCATACAATAGCATTATTTGATTATATAGGGAATGATGGAGATTTCCAAAAGGAAATAGAAATACAAGAATCCTATTTTTTATTGATAACAAGGGAGACAACTAGTCAGCTACCACAGAGGTATGTTGGAGAAGTTGCAAAGATGGATTTTAAGCCAAAGAAGATAAAGGTAAAACTATGCTTCTAGAAATTTGATGTCTCCCCTATGATTTAATGTGTTGCAGCCTAGGGGCTGGTGGAGTATGTCAAGTGGTATAGTGTCTGCCTAGCAAGTGGGAGGCCCTGAGTTCAAGCCCCAGTATTGCAAAATAAATAAATAAGTAAAAGTGTTGTAGTCCATACCAAATGTGTTCGCAAATTCAAAAATGCCCAAGTAATGATTATGAATCAGTATTTCAAGATGTCAGCAAGGAAAAGACTTTAACTAAAATTCTTATTCAGAACTACTATAGATTATATTATAATATAATATATTTATTTCTTATTATTAGTTGACACAGGGTCTCACCATGTTGCCCAGGATAGCCTCGAACTCTTGAGCTCAACCAATCCTCCTGCTTCAGCCTCCCAAGTGCTGGGATTATTGGCACCCACCACTGTGCCTGACTAATTGTCTTTTAAATGGAACTAGATAGTCTTAGAAATAACTTCATCATGAGAAGAAGAAGAAAGTATCACTAGATCCTAAGTCTGCTTTTAAGACAATAATAAATACTCTTCTCTATATAGGATAATCATTACTTGTCCCTTGTTAACACTCAGAAACTTAATAGTGAATTGGAAATGTTTCCTGTATTTGGAAACTACTATTTCCATAGCCAAAGAATTCAATTGGCAGGATTCATGGACTTGCTAGCTGTATTCATTTGTTATTATGCATAACAGCCTCCAAATTTAATGGTTTAGGACAACCACTTATTTAGCTCATGATGCAGCCAATAAGTTGGCAGCTGAGGCTGATCTAACCTGGGCTCGTGTATTGATTTGTAGTTAGCTCTACTTCCAAGGCTTGGCCGGTCCTCTTGGCTCTCCTGTGTGTAATTCCCCATCCATCAGCAAGAGAGCCAGAGCTTGAGCTTATGGTGGAGGCAGGGCTGCAAGAGGGAAAGTGGAAGCGTGCAAGGATGCTTGAGGTCTAGGCCTAAAACTGGCACAAGTTCACATCTGCTGCACTTTGTTAGCCACAGCAACAATAAGACCAGCTGAGATTCAAGATGTGGGGGAGTGGACTCTACCTCTTAATTGAGAAGATGCAAAGTTGCATTAAAAGGCTTGGATAGAGGGGAGACTGTTAATTACAACCATAACGTGATCAATCTACCTCACTAAAAACTCTTCTAGCACTTGCAGCACTTTTATTGAAGAATTTTCTATTTAAAATTTTCTATTTCACCCAGATATTTTATTCAGGAATGATTATTGAATTTCATTAACTGTCTTTTTTTGACATGTTTTGATTTGCTCATGGGTTGCAGTTTTTCTCCTGAGTCATGTGGTAGATTATCTTAATATTTTTTCCAATATCAAACATTTCCTGTTTGTCTGGAAAGAGCTTCACCTGATTGTAGTTATTGTTCTTTTTGTATTGATTATTCTTTGCTAGTATTAAGATTTTATCTCTTTATAAATGGTTGGTACTTTCCTTTTTTGTGCTACATTTGGTAGACTTTGGTGTTAGAGTTATAACTGTCTGTTAGAGTGAAACTTCCATTATAACAGAACGTTATTCCAAAGAACATTTTTCTGCACATTGCTAAAGTCTCTATGGATTTAAATTCTACAATCCCTTTATTACTTACTGAGTGACCTACTCTGGTTCCTCCAAGTTTTCAAACTTCTTCAAGACTCCAAACATATCTTTTAAAAATTTGTGGCAAACAGTTTCTTAAGTAACCCCCACTGACCCCCACTTTGTTGCTTTTTTATGCCCTTGGGTAATTCCCTCACCTTGAATGTGACCCTACCTCTTGATTGGAGGAGACACATTATCTATAGATTTGATAGAGTTATTCTTTTAATTCTATCTGCACCTTGAAAAATAGTATTAAGATATAGAAGGACTGTTTATGACCAATAGGATATCACAAGATGACGGGATGTCACTTCCATGATTAGGTTACAAGTGACTTCTGTCTTCTTAATAGACTCTCTAAATTTTACTTGCAGAATCCAAAGGACCCAGCTATATTACAACTGGATTACTGACCCTCAGAAACTGGGGTAAACAATGTGCATTGTTTGGGGCCATTAATCTTGTGGTAATCTGTTATCCAGTAATAGGTAAGTAATGTACATTGAATCATAGATTCTCAGGATGTGAAGAACCTAAAAAACTCCATCCAGTTCAACCTTCTACTCTCATGTGAATCTCTTCAAAGTGCCTATCTAGCTTATGTTTAAGTGTCTGAAATGAAAGCACAAGGCCCTAAGTTTAAACTCCAGTACTGTAAAAAAAGTCTCAAATTATAAAAGTCACTAACATAAAGAGCAGTTCATGTTTCATAAATTATAATTTTCAGGAAGGCATCTATTTCAATAAATTAAATATTTTATCCAGAGGTCATATCTTTACCTAGATATCATGCCTACTTCTTCCACATAATAAACCTGAAATTATTTGAAGATAGTTATCCTATTAATCCTGAATCTTCTATTCTTATTCACTATACTGAAGCCATGAACACTGTGAAAATAGGAGCCAGCCCTATATTCTTTTTATATCCTGTGCCCTGACTGTGACAGCCACCGACAGAAAGGAAATGTTTAACAAATGCTGGTGAAATAAAATTGAGTTATCAATGTTGCATATTCTTAGTTCTTCAAAAACCCTGTACCCAATACGGTCATATGACCTCCCTCATCATCCTTGTCCCTGCTTTCTTGCCAAGGTTTCTGTAAGTGACACTTAACGATTGGTTTAAGTAGTAAAAGGAGTGTGACACTGTTTCTTAGAGTAACTGGTAAGCACAAGATTGAAATACCTGATCACTCATTTTGAGTTCACTGTCAATGAAAACTCTTCTTGTTTCTTCTTGATATGAATTGTGCCAAGTCTTATTGCTCTTTTATCACATTTACCCTGCTGAATTTCAGCTTGTTCCATGTGTTCTACCAGACCATGAAGCTGAAGTCTTCTTGGGTACTAATTTTATCATCTAAAGTAGTCTCCCTTGCTCCTAACTGCACATTACCTACAGAACCAATAGAATTATTTTTGTAATTATACTTACACTTTCAGTACTGTCAGTAAGATATGCAAAGGAAAATCTATTTTGGGGGCCTCCCTCACAAAGCAGCCAGAGTGTCCTATGTAAAACTTGAATCAGATTGACACCCCTTTCCTCACAACTTTTTAATGGCTTTGGATTTTTTAGAATACAAATTTCTTACCATGGTCCACAAGCTTCTACACCATTAGGCCTCTGCACACCTCTCAGCACACTGAAGATTGTCATTTCATTGTGATTCTTTTGAAGGTAATCTGTTGGTTTTGGAAGGAAGTGTTTAAAATTTCTTCCTTCCTCCCTCCCTCCCTCCCTCCCTCCCTTCCTTCCTTCCTTCTTTTCCTTTCTTTCTTACAGGATCTCGCAATGTAGTCCAAGCTGGGCTGGAACTAATGATGCCCCTGCCTAAGTCTCCTGAGTGCTGGGATTATAGGCATGGCCACAACACTTAGCTCTTAAAGATTTCTTTGTTTTTGATTTTCTGATATTTTACTCTGATTTTTCGAGGTATATTTCTTGGTATTTGTATTGTTTGAGATTGATTGGGTTCCTTGACTCTGTAGGTTTGGGTCTTTCATTAGTTCTAGAAAATTCTCAGCCTTTATGTTTTCAAGTATTTCCTCTGTGCTTTCCAGAATTAAATTTATGTCAGATTAGTTTTTCTCACACTTTTCTCTAATTACCTTCATTTCCCTCTTTATTTTCCAGTCCTGTGTGTTCCCATACAACACTCAGGATAATTTCTCCCAACTGTATTCTATTTCACTAATGCAGTTTTCAGCTTAATGCAATTTCAGCTTAATCAATTTATTCACTGATTTTTTAAAATTTCAGCTATCATATTTTTAGTTTTTTTGTTTTTAACAAATCAACTTTGCAATGTTTTATAGCTTCCTGTTTCCTACAGGTCTCTTCAACCTCATTGTTTATTTACTGTAACAAAGTCAGCAGAGTTCTTTCATTTCTTTCTTTGTCTTTCCTATTTTTTTTGAGACCAGATCTTGCCATGTTGCCCAGGTTGGCCGTGAACTCCTGGGCTCAGCAATCTTCCTGCCTCAGTCTCTTAGTATCCAGGACTACAGAAGTGAACCACTGCGCCTGACTCGGCATAGTTCTTCATTGCCTGCTTTGATATCTTTGTGGGTCCATTTGTTCATTGTTTCTGCTGGTTCTTACCTGGGGGTCTAGTTTCCTTATATTCGTGCTTCTCTTTGTATATAGCATGTTTATATTTGAGAAAATATTTGTGGAAACAATTTAAGGCCCATGGATGAAAGCCCACTAAACTACAGAGAGAATTTTTATTTGCTTCTGCTGAGCTTCCTCCTTAAAGCAAGCTTAAATCTTTGGGTAGCAAGTACATCACAGACATTAATTTTCTTCCGACTATTTCTTTTCAGAGCAGGCAGCCCTGTAGAGGGGAGCTTCCAAAATACTCTGGGGAGAGGCTTCTGTGAGATTTTTCACTTGATACCATCTCCCTTGTGCAGCAAGACCATTAAAACAAAACATGACTTTACCCAGATTAGCGAATGCATTCAGGGAAAAACACTTTCTCCACCCATGTCCCCTCTGTGTTCCCATTCACCTTCCAGAGTTCTCATCTTCCCTTCACCTTTGGCCTTTTCAAACTGTCTTGGTATCTCATTGTTGATGTAGAAAGATGTTTCTTTTATGTGTTTTGGTTGGTTTTAGCAAGATGATTTATTGAAATACAAAAACTATTTCAAATCCTCATTCTTTTATTTGGTAGCTGTGTGACTTTGGACGAGTTGTTTAAACTCCATGTGCCTCAATTTTCTTGTCCATTAAGTGGGGATAATATAGTACCTATATTACAGAATTACATGTGAAGAATAGTGTATCAAAAGCATAAATAAATGTTAATTATTATTAGTCACATCTCATTTATTTCCATTAGACCACTTACCATCATCAAAAATTATCTTGTTTTTTAAATCGCCATTTCTTTTCTAGTAGAACATAAGCTTTGTGTTTTATTTACTAGGTAAATTAATATAATTATTAGATTAATGAATGTATTCAATATTTTCACTTTAAAGGCATCATCTTTGACTCAATCTCAACAATTCACAAATTGAAAACAGATCAGTTTATGTGACAAAGTGATCAAACTAAAGTCTATTATACAGCATGTTCTTTTTTAAAAATTACAGTAAAAATTTCTCTAAGTCCAAGATAAGTGAAGGAATAGCTAGATTGAATTTAATAATTTATTTGCCTAGATACTGAATATGCAGCAAATTATTCGTGTTTTAGAATACCCCTTTCAAAAGTTAAAATTCAAGATGTCTTAGTTCAAATATTTCCATATGTACTCAATTTACCCAGTAGCTCAGTCTTTCATCACTTATCATGATTCTAGAGACTCTTTCTTCTATGGAACCATTGCTCCATCTCCAGGGACTCCGTGTGTAAAGTGTGAAATTTCTCACATGACAATCTTTTGATGAAGCTGCTGCATTATGCATTCCATTTGGTGCCAGTGAAGGAGTGAGATGCAGACATGTCTGATTGCGAATGCCTCATCTTGGATGTTGATGCCACTTGGTGTCATTTGGTAGCTGAAAACTTCCCTATCACCTGTCTTCTCTTAACTCAGAATCTTTGAAGAATATGGCTCATATTACACACAACATTGGGTTTATCTTAAGAAATGCTCCTCCCTCTGAATCAGAGATGACATCTCTGCTCTGTTCTCTGTGGGGAGATCAGACAGTGATTTCTCTGCATAGAGTTCAGGAAGCTCTTCCTCTAGGAAGCTCACCTCTACTTTTCTTTAGCTTTCAAATAAGCAAACACCTAATCACCTTAACAACAACTTAATGCCAGGTGTGTTGGTGTATATCTGTAATCCCAGCTGCTAGGGAAGCAGAGATAAGAGGATTGTGGTTTGAGGTGAGCCTGAACCAAAGTTAGCAGCAAGACACTGTTTCAAAACAAGGCCGGTATGGTGGTACATGCCATCCTCCCAGCTCTTTAGGGTGCAGAGCTAGGAGGATGGTGGTTGGAATCAGTCCCATGTAAAAGTGCAAGACCCTGCCTGAAAAACAAACTAATAGGACTGGGGTGTGGCTCGTGGTAGAACACTTGTGTAGTAAGTGGGAGGTGCTGAATTTAATCCCCAGTCCTGAAAAAAACTTGGTAACCATAGTTAAGTTAATCTTAATATAAAACTTACATTTTTTTCTGCTTACAGAACATATAGACCTTTTCAAAGTGAAATCTAAATGTCTCTATGTATTTGTTACAGAATACCCAGCTTTATGCAAGCGTGTTTCTCTGCATTTTATGCATATTAGATTTTTATAAATTAAGTCATAGTCAAGTGCACTAAGGGAAGTTTGCATTAAAAAAAATCCTGAGGTGAATTATCTTGGAAAATATAGAATGAAGAGAAAGAGTAGGAGGAAATGACATTCTATAGGTAGAAAGGGCAAAATTGTGGAAAAAATTTCCTGAAATAACATGTCACATACATCTAACAAGTGATAAATAATGAGTCATATACATATCAACACTGTTGTAGTACAGGGTCCTCCTGGGGATTTTCATAGAAAACAAATGGAATTGCAATTTTCATAAATCTCAATTTCCTTTATAGCAATGTCATCTTAAAGTTTTGACTAAAAAATGGAAATAGAAAGAAATAGTCTTTAATGCTAGCTGTGTCTAAGTGAGAAGGTTATCAAGAAGATATGGGAGAGCTAAGCACTGGTGGCCCACACCTGTAATCTCAGCTACTCAGGAGGCTAAGATCAGAAGGATGGTGGTTTGAAGCCAGCACGGGCAAATAGTTCATGAGACCCTGTACTGTAAAACCCTTCACAAAAAAGGGCTGGTGAAGTGGCTCAATGTGAAGGCCCTGAGTTCAAACCCTGATAACACACAAAGAAAATATGGGAGAAGAAAAGCAAAGACGATGCTGGGCTGGGGGTGTGGCTCAGTGGTAGAGACTTGCCTAGCATGGCCAGGCCCTGGGTTCTATTCCATTCCAATCCAGACACTTATTGTGATAGAGCATCATCAACTGGATTGCAGTAAGGAAGTAAGGTTTAGTTTTATTAAGAACTCTGAGAGTCATCTAGGAGATGAGTTTGGAAAAAAATTAATTAGAGACACAGAATCCCACTAAAGAGTTAATGAAGTAGTTAAGGCAAGAAAAATGATAGGAACATAATGTGGGGGAAGAAATGGAGAATTATTTGGGAGGTCATGGTGATAGTGGAACTCACAGGTTTCTGAATTGTACAGTGGTGGGCTTTCCTGATAGGGAAGACAGGATGAAGGGTAAGTTGATGGCAAAGGAAGTGGAATGGATTTAGGAGTAAAGATGTTGAGTTACAGCACAGTCATCCTATGAAGATCCAGGTGGAGTTTTCCGTATAGGGATTGGATATGAAGATCTGGAGCCAAGAAAAAAGAACAGGACAGAAACTATTTAGGAATAGGGGGAGAGGGGAAAAGGAGAATATTGGAGGAGGTGAATTCAACTATGATATATTGTAAGAATGTTTATAAATGCCACAATGTACCCTCAGTACAACAATAATAATAAAAACAATAAAATGAATCTTAAAATTAAAAAAAATTGCCACTTGTTGTGGTAACCATGCAGATGTATGAGATGGCTCAGGAAGATCAGTGAGTGAAAAAGAGGAGCAAAAGCAGAACTATGGGAGGTTGAGAAGGAAGAAAAGCTTAAAGGGAAAGCCAAGCAGGAAAATGTAAGTCCTCAGAACTCTAAGGAGCAAATGCACCAAAGGAGAATAATGTTTTGGGGAAGAGAAAATGTCAACAATAGCAGACGATAGAGGGAAGAGCGGCATAATTAAATTCTGAAAGTTTTTCAACTGGATTTGACAAATTAGAAGGCCAACCTACTATTGGTATAGCTTGGCCACAAAGGAACCTTCTCCAGGGTATTGAAGAAGTGCATTCGATTCAAATTCCTTTCCCTTCCCCCTCCACCTTGTCAGGCCTTCTAAGCCATCCTGACTCACTCCACACTTCTACTGTGTTGTCTAGAGTGGGTTTCTTAACACTAAGGTGCTTCCATCTCAAAGCAGAAAAAAGAGCTGGATGTGTAGGAAAACTGAAAGAGGAAAGGAATTACATTATAGTTGTTTAAATACAGCCAAAAGTCAAGCCCAAATTCCAAAGGAGTTCAAGCTAGAGCTACAGACTGAAGATGTGGGGTTGAGATGACTGGAGTAGAGAGGCAGCAGACTGCAATGCAAAGAGAGAAGTTAGAGGATTTAGTAGAGCTCTAGGATAATTTCCATTTCTCCTTTATGGTCTTGTGGGTGAGTCAGGCTGGCCAGGGCACAATAGTAAAGTGAAGAAATTGTAAAGTGACTTTAGAGAAATTTGTCATGAAAGAAAAAAAAATAAGCATTTGTTTACCTTGGAGTTTTTGTAAAACAAAGTATGCCTAAGATGATTTGCTTCTTAAATTTAGGACTCATTTCACATTTAAAATGCTAGAATTGTGACACTAACATAACAAGTATAACATTTGTTCTTCATAAAGTCTGTCATTAATTGGACTAATTGCTAGAAAACATATTTTAGCCTCAAAGGTGATTAAAAAATAATAACTTTTTACCTCTCTCTTATTTTTAGTTTTATTTCTATGGGGAAAGGCTAAAGGACCTCAAGAGTGGTGTGAAATGGAGGGCTATGTGCAAGACGTCTGAGGAGAAAGTTTAAGCATTCTGAAGTTACTGCCTTAGATTTTTCATAACCTGGTAAAAAATCTCTCTTTTTAGTTATTTCCATTGCTTAAAGTCATTTCTGCCAGGTATAGACACTGGTGACTTTGGGTGTAGTCACCTTTTCAATTAGTCTATGTTTGTATTTTATTTAAACATATTTATAAAGTATATTTATTTTGCTTATCACCCCAAATCCCAGATCTCAGCATTTCAAATGTGTGTTCTAATTTTAGCAAGCAAATGATCTTTGTGCATACTTTATCTTAAAAAATTGATTGCCATATTGATTTCAATTGCACTGTTTCCCCAAGTTCTGCAAATGATCTTTTCCTCCCAGCAGCTGATGGTCAGACCTTGTTCGTTTCTGATAGCTTGAATCCACTGGTCTGATTAGTTCTGGCAAGTCAGAGGGCACATTCCCAGGAGTAGTCCTGTTTGTTATTCCTTATTTTTCTAAGTCTTAGAGAGTTGCAAAGAGAAATGAAATTTCCTTGAAAATACATCTTTTCCTAAAAAGAATAAAGACTAAAAATCACATTGATATTGTCTAGTGTTGGCCATGATATCTGTCAGATCTCTTTAAAAGTAATTAGGTCAAACCACTTTAAGTGAAAATGAGAATTTCTTGGTCCTCATAACTGAAAGTCTGAGGTTGGTGCTTCAATGCTGTCATGAAAGCCATGTCTCTCCACGTCTCAGCTCCACTTTCTTCTGTGTTGCTTCATTCCTGGCATGCCATGAAAATGCCAAAGTACCAGGTTTCTATCAGTTTCTGAAGTTCAGAAAATAGTGAGTATTGCTTTGTAATTTTTCTGGAAAATTCCTTACAGCTAAATTTTATTTAAGGTGTCTGAGGAAGGTGTTCATCCCTAATACAACCACTGAGTCTAAGAGACTGAATCATGTTGACAGACCAGGCTTACCCAGGGTGCCTACTCCTGGAAGTGGGCTAACTGTGAGGTCAGCCACATGGACAGTAGCACTAACAAGTGTGCTACAATCCTGTGTTAGGGTGAAGGGTTTATTATGGGTCAGCTCAAGTTGCACTTTCTCACCAAACCCTTGCACATGGGTTAAAGTGGATCCCTTTTGACCTAACAGTAGAACCTATTCTTGACCAAGAGAAAGAATCAGGTCCTATGGAAGCAATCTCCTTTGGTGTGGCCCTCTGAGAATAAGCAGCTGATATGCTTTCGCTCCTCCCCAGGGGACCCCTTTTTCTTGTCTTTTCCTGCTTTCCACTTCCTGTCTTCCATTCCTTCTGCTTTCTGGTTGACTGCTCACCTCTGTGCTTACAGTAGCCTCTTTACATCAGTAGCTACTGTCTTCTACCTACTCTTGCTTCACCTGGGCACAGCAAATTTTTATTTCACATTCCTCCAAGGAGAGATGAAATGGAAAAGATGAAGAAGACACTCTTCCTAAGTCCCTGGCATATTTGATGTTTAACTTGGCTTGCAGAACTAAATACAGGTTGCATTATTTCCAGGGCCCTTTGTGCAAAATCTATTAAGAATTTCATGTGAGCAATACATTAAACAAAGGATGGGGCCCTTCTGGGGCTGGGCTCTCTGCAACTGCACAAGACCAACATCCTGGGCAGAACTCTTGGCTTCCTTCCTCACTGTTCTCCTCAAACATTCCTTCTTTGTCACTTGCCATGCTGTTAGAGGAGGCACCTTATCTCCAAGGCCAGGAGGGTGGATTAAACCAAGAGAGGGTCCCTATTGCCTTTGTCAACAACTGGATTATTCATGAACACATGCTACAGTTCTGAACAAGGGGTCTGCTTCACCTTTTATGAAGAGAGACCCATGAGAAGAAACACTTCTATTTCCTCTAGATATTATTATCCATGCACTGGTGCCTGGCACTGCGAACGCCACTCTCTTAAAGACAGAAGAGTAGAAAGAGAGAAGGACCCATCAATGAGTTGTTGAATTAAATAGCCATGAAGCCCTCCTACTGACAGTTCTTAGAATGTGAAATAGTAAATGTTTCTTATTATTTAAACCAATCAGGTGGTTTTCTTTAACTTATAGCCAAAAGCAGCTCTATTAATAAACCTTTGTAGTCAAAGAATTTTTTTTACTTACATACTTTCAAAAAATTTTTTGTCTATATTCTGCATATGAATGAGAACATAAAATATTTGTATTTCTCAGTGTGGCTTATTTCACTTAACATGAAGAAAAGAAATTCTTAAAAATAAATTTCTTACATACAACTGAGGAAGGATGAACAGTCAGTAATGCAAAGTGTGGAGCAGCACAGGAGGGCCAGGCTTCCTTTTGTTTTTTTTTTTTAATTATTTTTGAAGGTACTGGGGTTTAAACTCAGGGCCTCACACTTGCTAGGCAGGTGCTCTACCACTTGAGCCATTCTACCAGTCCTGGGTCAGGTTTCCTGAAGGAATTTTTTCCCTCTTAAAGAAAGAGGCCTATCACATACTGTTCACTTTCTTGCTCCCTATCATGATATAAGGAAATTTTAGAAACAGCAAGGGAAGTAATAAAACATATTAAATGATAAGCAAACTCAGATTCCAGAAAGTTCTAACAATAGAAAATTTGGCTTATAAAGGGTTCCTGATGGTAACGTGTGAGTAAGGGCTACCAAACGAGAAGTAGAAACAATGAGCCCTTGGATGTGCTTTTTTGGGTTCATCTTTGAAATGACTGCTGTAATCAACTTATATCTAGCTTCTAGAATATAGTAGCAAAATAGAAATAAACACATCCTTTCTTGTGATTTTGCCAAACAGATATGTTCTAAAACTATTTTTATGGTCAGGACTGTGTCTATTGTAAGTAATAGGAAAAGTAACTCAAGTTGACTTAAGCTTACATTATCAGTGACTGCAAGGGAGACTGGATTCTGGGCCAGCTGGATCCAGTCTCAAAGTAATTAAGGATTTTCCTTCTCTGTCTCTTGGCTCTGTCCATCTCTTACAGATACATTATTCTTGTTGGTCAGGTCTCCTTAAATGTCCCATCCTGGCACCAGAAGTAGTTCATCAACCCCAGTCACCTAGACAGAGCAAAAGCCACTCTCAAGGAGAATATGGGTTTTGTCTCAGGAAGAGGAACAAGATTCAGAGTAGGCACAAGTAAAAAGTGACTACTATATTACAAATAAAAGCAACTAAATATTACAACTATTGTGCAAAGAATTAGAGTTGAAATTTTAGATTATCAATAGCAAGTGATTCTGGGAAAGGCAAATGTTATTCAAAAGTCAAAGAATATTGAATCCAATGGTTATTTACTTTGAAGTAAAGATTTTTTTTCTTAATGTAGTCATTGAATTTTGAGAATTGGGTTAAGATTTTAATCTTTTGTCTAATCATTCAAAAAACTAATTCTATTTCTAGCTTAAGAATTCACACATGTCTAAACTTCAAATGTAAATAGAAAAAGGAATGTAATTGAAACTAGAGACATTGTGTGTATTACCCAATCAAAAGGACGACACATTAGAGTAACAAAGCAAGATTCCTGGGTGAAACTATCTATTATGCTCCATCCAAGCGGCAATTAAAAGGTCCATTGTAAAATCACATCACTTTGATTGTGTTCATACCAACATTTCTGACTGCTCATCAGAAAAGACAATTTATAGAGTGACATCATGGATCAAAAGGCAACAGCAAGCTTCATCCTTTATCCTATCAGCTTGTATTAAAATCTTCAAGTTATAAGACCTTATACACACTGATACAGGCAAAATTCCAAAAAGGTGCTCCCTGTAAAAGGGAAGGCAAGTTCCAACTTCTAAACTTTGTATTTAATGTAAGTTCAGGGATTCTCTTTTTTTAAGGTCAGCTCTCCAGAGCTGCATGAATTCGAGATTGCCTCATTTTCCTTGGCATAAAGACAAAGACATTAGTTTCTTGTTCCAAAATAACAAGACATTAATAGAGGTACCTTGAAAACATTGAGGTAATTTATAGATACTATGTAATTGTAAGACACTATGTTATTCTAAAGGCTGAAGAAAAATTAGTTATTTAAGAGGAGGTTTATCTGAGTCAAAATTATGGCATGGCTTTGCAAGGAGAAGGTTTCTTGTGCCTCAGTCCAAATTCCTTTTTAAGTTATCACCAGATGAGTTATACAATGTTATAGTCAATGCTATGGGAAATCCTGGAATGGGAGTGAAGGTGTTGATCAAATGAAGACATCTAAAAAAATCTAAGTCACTCAATATCATCTTTTTACATGCTATCAAGCAGGCAGAATCCATCATCACAATGCATAATGTTACTAAGAGAAATACTATGTGAGACCTAAATTGACTGCAGATGGTTTTTCCTTATAAGGAAGAAGTAGCATAATTCATATAAGTAAAGAACTAAATCTCTACACTGCTCCTTTTTCTTCACAGAGACTGTAGAGGAGGGGAGTTGAGACCTGGAGCAAAGACCCATTGTTTCTAGAGTCTTTGGCCATTAAGGATACTGAATTGGGAGATAGTGGTTAGAAAGAGTAGATGTATTCTCTCCAACCCCATCACCAGTAGGAAGAACAGTTGTTACTGTTTTAATTGTTGGGGTGCCAAAGTTGAAGGCAGAGCAAAAGCTGGGTGACTTGGTGGGAATCTACAGCAGGTAAAAAGGCCAAGGGTATTCAGAAGAGAGCTTAGCTATAAGTAGTCTTCCCTCATCTAAGGGGAGATGCTCCCAGACCCACATGGGGTGCCTGAAACTATGGATAGTACCATGCCCTGATAATAAACACTGTGATACAACAGTTGTTCTGATAAACTTGACCACTACTAAGTGAATAATGGGCAGGTAGCATTATAGCATGGATGCATTAGACAAAGGGCTGATCCTCATCTCAGGCTGGATGGAGCAGTAGAGTGTAGGATTTCATCACACTACTCAAAATTGCATGCAATTTAAAATGCAAATTTTTTAATTATGAAAATTTTCATTTAATATTTTTAGATTGTGGTTGTTCATGGAAAACTGAAGCCACAGAAAAGTGAAACTATGGGTAAGTGGGAGCTACTATATTTTAAGTTGTCTGCCCTAGAAATTAGTGATGTGAACTTCTTGCTGTTCCTATGAATCTTTATAAAATTTTGCTATACATTAAAGGCACTTATTTGTTTAGAGGAAGAGTGTGTTCAAGGAAAACAGCTTGAGTTCCACATATAGTGGATTGTAGTGTGAATCAGAGAAATGGAGATAAGATGTTGGTGAGATGAAAATTCTATAGGACAAGAATTCAGAGTTACAACTATAGCCCCAGGCCAGCACAGAAATCCCGGGGAAGAAATGGAATGGGGTTGCATAATATCTGAGTGACTAGCATAACAATAGTTACTAACATATATTCAAAGATTTGCTTGTACCAGGCCCTGAACTAAGAGTTTACACATACTCTCTAATACATTTCTCACAATAATTCTGTGTGTTTTCATTACTTTCCCTCTGAGATGAACAGACATTAAATAACTTGCCTAAGGTCATGCATGGCAAAGCTAAATTGTGAACAGATAACTGAACAGCACAAAAGCCTGTTTCTTAAGCATGACTTTTTTTTTATTCATATGTGCATACAAGGCTTGGGTCATTTATCCCCCCTGCCCCCACCCCCTCCCTTACCACCCACTCCACCCCCTCCCTCTCCCCCTTACCCCCTCAATACCCAGCAGAAACTATTTTGCCCTTAGTGCTAATTTTGTTGTAGACAGAGTATAAGTCATAATAGGAAGGAACAAGGGTTTTTGCTGTTAAGCATGACTTTGTATTCTTGTCTTGTGGTATCTGTGGGGGATTGGTTTCAGGACACTAGCAAAACCCCAAATCTATGGATATACAAGTCTCTTATATAAAATGTCATGGTATTTTATATGACCTATTCACATTCTTTTGTATACTTTAAATCATATCTAGATTACTTATGATACCTAATGCAATGTAAATGTTGTATAGATTTTTTTTGACTCAGGGTCACAATATGTAGCCCATGCTGACCTCAAAATCACCATCCCCCTGCCTCAGCCTCTCATGTTGGGACTACAGTCATAAGCCACTGCACCCAAAGCTAGTTGTATGTAAATAATTATTATAGCATATTATTTATGAAACAATTACAAGAGAAAAGTCTGTAGATGTTCAGCACAGATGAAATTAAAGAAATATTTTTGATTGCTCCCACAGATGGGAACCCACAAGTATGGAGGACTGACTGTACTACCTTTGCAAGAACTGATGGGAGCAACACAGTTACTGGCTGACCTTTACTGATATGCATTCCATTTCTTTAGTATAAGTAATTAATAATTGATTTTAAATGAAGCCCCAAATTCCTAGATATTTGTTTTAGTGTTAAAAGAAATCACTATTATCAATAACAGTTATTGATTACCTAATTAGTGTGTAGTGAAGGAAAAGAATTATATTACCCAATTACTAGCCTTATGAACATTATGGTGAATAATGATAAGCATTAATATAGAAATAAAAGCAATGTATGAAATTCTCAGCTGGAAGCCAAAAGGCTCAGCTAATGTGGAATATTGTAAAAGTTATGGAGTGGAAAAGATACTATGGGGATCCTCGATCAGTTCCTCAAAACTGTGTGAGTTTGAGCAAGTGTCCTATCCTCTCTCCATCACAGCTGCCTCATTGGCAATGCAGGGATGGTGAGAGAAACGGCTTTATGCGCTACAGCACCGTCAAGAGCATTGAGCAAGTTGACAAATGGAAAATTTGCTTCACAAACTGCAAAGAGTTATATAAACTACAGTTATTTCTTTTTGAATTTTACTGGAAACATGATTGTCCTCCAGATATTTAAAAATGGACTATCCCACATACAAGGACAAATGCCACAAAGTAAGACTGTACTAAGTGTGTCCAAAAAAGTCATCTATTGTTCTGAACAACAGCTTTTTATCCTGCAACTCATCTGTTCATGCTGGGAGAATTATTGGCAGGTGAACAGGAACAATTGTAATGGGGAATACTGGTGACAGTCAGAAGAGAAAGGGCAAACACAGTCAATCAAACCCTATTTTCTCTCTCATACCATCCCCTCCTCTGCTGTGTATGGCAACTGCTGCAGTAACCCTTTTCTTCACTCCATCACCACTGCCTTACTTCACTCCATCATCACTGCCTCTTGATTAGACATCAAAATGGCCCATCATCAATCAATCCATTTCCCACCACACCAACACAGTTTTCTTTCTAAAATGCAGATGTGATTGTGCCACCCTCCAGCTTCAATCCCCAGAGAGATTGTAAAGTTTCAGCTCATCAGAACCCTCCATGAACAGCTTTTCCCTCTTTCCAATTCTCCAGGTGTATTCTGTACTCCAGTGTGACTCTGCCCTGCAGCTCTTTGAATAGGCCATGATCAATTTCACTGCCACACCTTGTCAATTGCCTTCCTCTTGTTCTTCTGATGATTTTTCACACATTCTCCAAGACTCAGCCTTATACCAGTCTTTTCTTTCCCATCTGTTCCCATCCCACACCCAGAGGGAGCGTTCAGGATTGTCACCCATCCATTATGCATGCTCCTTTCATAGCATTTTCCACAGGAAGTATAATTATTTATCTTTCTGTCTTTCTCACTGGACTGTGAACTTCTTGAAGTTAGGAACTTCTTTACACCTGCATCTCTAGCACCCAGTACCTAATATCTCCTTAATAAACATTGAAAGAATGAACATATTAATACTGATTTAAAAGTTTCCCATATTAGAAAAGTTTCAAAAATGACTGAATAGCAATATATTTATAGAAGTATAGCTTACTTGTAATTTTCTGTCTTATGTACACAGCATGGAAAAATTTTAAATTGTGGTAACCGAAGTCATAGTCATTTAAAAGAGGTGTCACTAGCAAAATGGATCCTGTGCTTAGAAAAATTGAAGAGTGCAGTGATTAACAGAAAAATTCCACCCAGACATTTCTTTACCCTCATTTTCATGTCAAATGATTTTCTGTTGGAATTTGCAGTAAAGTTGTAACTCTATTAGCTATGATATTACTGTCTGATTCCATCTGGATTAAGACAAAGTAAAAAATCTGTAGCAGTGAAAACCTGAAGAAGTAAAAGGAGCAAAGAAAATGGAATGTTTCTGTATGAGAAACACTAAAGGAAGAAATCCAGTGCCTGGAGGCTGTTGCCTGGTAAAAGCATTTGTCAAACTGTGGGTATAAGCCAAAAACATCTCATTTATAGTAGGTAAGGGTAGAAGAGGTCAGTATGGAACATAACTATTTTAACTACTTTTTCTATGTAAAGACAAATAAATATCACAGGGCTCCATAAAAAGTGTATGAAATGCATTCATCAGATACTTAGCCTTTGGGAAGCCACTATTTACGCTAGGCTTAGTGATTACATTGGCAGAGGGAAGGGGGAAAATGACACCCTAATTGGTCTGCCTTTCTTGATCAGTGAGATATTTTTTTTAATGGGAGCTGGTAGCCTTTTTCCCTACTCCTATTTTTTTCCTTTTTAGAGGCTTCCTTAAGTAGCATATATCTTTTAAGAGTATGGGAAAAATCTTGCTTTCTTGTGAAGACTGGGCTTATTGCTCTGTTTAAAAGTACCTGTAGATAAAAGGTTGAGGCAGCATGATGTCTCTCCCTTTTTACCAACTCTTTTAGTACTTTACCTGTGTCCTCATCATCCCCAAACTGGATCATTGCAACTGCTTCAGACATCTCCCAGCCCCTTCGTTCACCTTTTGTTCCAGCCTTTGCTGAGCCACTCAGTTCTGCACAGGTTTACCTTGTGGCACATGGTGCACCCAGCATATGTCACTTAAGGCCCTGGAGCTTCTCAGACACCTCCATGTGAGTGCCAGAGGCACCTGCTGGTCTTTTTGTTTGCAGCCCATAAGTGTGGTTCATGGGGGCAGGGTAATAAAATGTTCCTCCCCTCAGATCTATCCACCTGAGGAGTGGAAGTGAGAAGTATTTTGACGCTCTGCACTTATTTAGTCCATTCATGACAATCCAGCTTTGTTTTTTAAGTTATAAAGAATCTCTCTAAATTATAATAGTATCAGTGTCTTTAGTTTGACTGTTATGAATTCTCCCCTTCCCTTTCTCCTGCACTTCTCCCTAAGGGCCATTGAAGTTCTCAGATACTTAAATACCATCCTGGCATCTTTCTCCTTCCTAGGTGGGGGCATTTTCTTTTGTGTTTCCTAAAGCAATAATTGAGAATGTAGTAATAGTAAGAGAGTGTAGGAAAAATTACAAAGAGAAAAATATGCCTCAATATACCACAAAAAATCTCTTTCAGGTCTGTCCCCTCTTCCCAGTCTTCATACTATCATTGACTAGCACCATTCTTACCATACTAGTCATCCACAAACGAACCAACATGGCTTCTAACTTATTGCCTCTGATAACCAGTCTGAACTTAACTTCTCTTTAATCCAACTGTACTTAAAGTGAGCACCAACATCTCTTGAAGTGAAGGAGGTTCGTAAGGTACAAAAATGGAGGTAATATTGGGAGGGAAAATGGATACTAAGGAATAGCTATTGAAGCTTGCCACCCTGATATCCTCTCCTAAATATTCCTCATGTGACACCTGGTAACAAAACCAATGCTTAGTTCAAAAATGTAAAGTTGCTATTGGGCACAAGATAAGCTACACTCCCCAATTTCCCCGCAGTTAGGTTGGGGCAACTGACTGTGTTCTAGATGGTGGAATGTGAGCAGAAGTGATTTACACCACTGGGAGGCTCAGTCTCTGGAACCTCCCATGTGCCACCCTCCATTCACTCCCTTCCTTCTGCAGTATCCTTGGAAGTCACCTGTAGAAGACCATACCAACAGAGGGAATGAGGTAGGCCTGGAATGATTGGGTAAAGACGAATCTCACATTCTCTCCCCACTCTCACACATCGAATTGGGATGTGAGTGAATGATAAGTTTTTATTGTGTTAAGCCTCTGTGAGTTGGAGACTGTTAATACCAGTCAGTGTTATTTACCCTAACACATCCCTCTATTGTACATGGTAGTCCTCTTGCCTAAAATGCATGCTCTCTTTTGTCTGTTTTTTTGTAATTGAAATCTTACCAGTGTCTAAAGATCCAACTAAAGTCCTGCCTGATCTATGAACTTTTTAATGAGCACTAGAGCTCATGACGTCCTTCTTTCTTCATCTCCCAAGGTACTTGGTGTTCTTTTTGTATCTTCAATATGCACTGCTTTACTTTGTAATTTGACTTTCAATACATATTTCTTTATTTGCTTAAATAGATTATAATTCCCAACTGGAAAAAAACTATTATTATTTTTATTGTTATTATTAAGTCCTCAAAGCAATTATCACCAACCCTTATAGGTGACACACCAGGAATGAAAAGTCAAAAGTCATTGAAGGCTCATAAATGTCCTAAAAATATCATAGTACTATTGTATCTATTGCTGAAAAGTCATAGTAATAATTCAATGGTAGGATGTCTGTATTTGAACCATGTTGGAACAGAAGAAAATATTTATTTCTAGAATAGAATTGGTCTCATGTGTACTAAATGAAAAATATTTTTACTGTGTCATTTACAGTGTAAAGAAGATTAGGCACCTTTACTACTACTCAAGATATCTTGATTATGTTAAGTATAAATGATGAGAAAATTAAGTCAGACTTAGGGAATTTATAACTTTAGATTACATAGTTATAATTCATGAAACGTAGAATCAATACTATAGATTTTTGTCTTGATAAGCTATCTCCTAGGCTCTGTCTTCAAAATATCTATCTTCCTCCAGACTTGCACTCTTTCACCAATAAAGCAAACTCATATTTCCTCTACGTCATCTTGTTGCAGAAGAAAAAGTTACTTACAATTGCATTTTTTAGTTTTGAGTATGGAACATAGCTCTACTTTGAAACATTCCTCTCTCTTGGCTTCCTTGTCATTGTTCTTTTGTGATTACCCTCCCACCTTCCTGGCCACTTTGTCCATTTTGGCAGACTCCTCTTAGTCTATCCCCCTGTTACATATTTTTAAAAGGTGGCACAGCTCTCACCTTTCAATATCAATACTCCATTTCATAACTGGGTAATCCAATCCACTCTTTTGTCTTTTTTATCAACTATATGCATAGGATTACCAAAATGAAATGACATCAAGTAAACTGAAAAGCTATATTTTATTTAAAGATATGAAGAAATGTGAATTAAATTCAGAGAGGAACACACTCTTATGAGTAAGGAGAAACCTGAGGCTGCTTTCTATCCCTAGGATAATTTGTATGTGGCAGAGGAGCAGATATAATACTGTCAAAATTTTGCTGCACAAGATGAAATGAGTCTTTTTTTTGGCACTACTGGAGTTTGAAATCAGGGCTTCATGCTTGCTAGATAGGTGCTCTGTCACCTGAGCCATTCCACCAACCCCTTTTTTGTGTGCTGTGTATTTTTAAGATAGTGTCTTCTGAGCTATTTGCCTGGGCTGGCCTCAAACTGTGATCCTCCTGATCTATGCCTCCCTAGTAGCTAGGATTTTTCAGGCATGAGCCACCACACCTGGCTTGTCATAGATACTTTATTATAAGTTTGTTGTTATTTAGAAAATAGATTACAGTTATCTTCACTGAGATTGAACTGACAATCTGTACATAAAGTTGTGAAAGACTGACATCTTAACTTCATGGTGTTTTCCAATTCTTGAATAAGAAATATTTTAAATTTGTATAAATCTTCTTGGATTTCCTTCCTCAGTTCTTAGAGTTTTTTAATATTAGATACTGGGATATTTCACTCATTTTTTCACCTGTATTTAATTTTTTGCTAATCTTGGACATAGCATTTTTAAATTCTACTTATTTGGTAATATATGTATATAGGAATTGACTCATGTCATCAGTGAATAATTGTGGTTTTATTTTTTCCTTTAAAATATGTATAACTTCTATTTCCTTTCCTGTATTATTGCATTAGCTACAGTTTCTAGAAAAATGTTCAGTGAGAGTGGTCAAAGAGGACATCGTTTCTATTCTATCTTAAAGGAATATGTCCAATTTCTCACCCTTAATAACAGTTTGCTGAGCGTTTTTATCATTAATAGATCTTGTATATTGTCAAGTAAATTCTCTGCTGAATTGTATGATCAACTGACATGATCATACAGTTTTGTCTCTTTAGCTTATTGATGTGGAGAATTATTTTGCAGGATTTTAGAATATGAGCCAGTCTTACACACTTGAAATACATTTCAGTCATAATGTTTGATTCTTTTCATATATCATTAGATTTGATTCCTATTTTGTTGTGGAAACTTGCATATATGTTCATGAGTAATATTTGCATATAGTTTTCCTTTTTTGTAATGTCTATATCTAGTTTTGTATTGGGTAAGCTGACCTCAGACAATGCTTAATTATTGAGTTTTATTATTTGCCTAATGTCCATTGAATCAGTAGTAATGTGCTTTCTTCCATTTCTCGTACTATGTCCCTTTTCTTTTCTTCCTTGATAAGTTTGGCTAGGTGTCTATCAACCTACTGATCTTTCAAAACAACAGTTTTTGTTTTGTTGATTTTTTAGTGTATTTTGCTTTCAATTTACTGATTTCTGCTCTACTTTTTAACATTTCTTTACTTCTGCTTGCTTCCAGATTAAATTGATCAACTTTATCTACTGTCTTAGTGGGAATTAGATTATTGATTCCAGATATTTTTCTTTTATAACATTTTTACAGCCTCCTGAAGGAAATTTTATTTTATTATTTATTTTTAAAATTTAAAAATTAACTAACATGTTCTAATATGCTATAAATTTCCCAGTCACTACTTTCACTGCATCCCACAAGTTTGATAAGCTGTATTTTAATTTTCATTTACTTAAAATATTTTGAAATTTCTCTCAAGGCTCCTTCTTTGCCTATGTGTTACTTAGATGGGTGTCACTTAATTTTCAAATATTTGTGGAATTTTCTAGCTATCTTATTGCTTGCTTGTTTAATTGCTTAGTAATTTGGTCACAAATTACCACATATATGACTTCTATTCTTTTAAATTTGTTCAGATTTGCTCTGTCTTGATGAATGTTCCATGTGAGCTTGAGAAGAATGTGTATTTTGATGGCACATTATTTTATTCTATAAATTATTTTCACTTATGGTGTTGAACATGCTGTTTGGTCTATTCTTCCATGCACTTTTGTATTGCAAACCACATTGTTTCATCTCTTCCAGAACTCTTCACTACTTCCTGGTCCCCTTCCCATAGTGGCCTCTGCCAGTTTAGGATTACCATATACACTCCTCTACAGTGAGCACATCAACCACATTCTAGTATTAGGTTTCCTTTCCTTTCTCTATTCTTGCTGGGCATGTTCTTCTCTTAGTGCATGACCTATGTCCAATAATATTACTGTATTTGTTTTAGGTCTATAATCTGCATAGGAAGGAGAACATGCAATTTTTGGCCTTCTGAGCCTGGCTAACTTCTCTTAAGATGATGTTTTCCAGTTCCATCCATTTGTACTTCTGAATAACAAAATTGCATTCTTCTTCAAGGCTGAGTAAAATCCCATTGTGTACAAATACCACATTTTCTTAATCCATTCATCAGTAGTGGGGTACCTTGGCTATTTCCATAGCTTGGCTATTATAAATAGTGCTGCAGTAAACATGAGTGTGCAGGTGCCTTTGTAATAACCTGATTTGCATTCCTTTAGGTATATCCTGAAGAGTGGGATTGCTGGATCATATGGCAGATCTAGGTTTAGTTTTATAAGAAATCTCCATATTGTTTTCCAAAATGGTTGTACTAGCTTACATTCCCACTAGCAGTGTATGAGGGTTCCTGTTTCCTGCACCCTCACCAATATTTGTTGGTGGTGTTCTTGATGCTAGCTATTCTAACAAGAGTGAGGTGGAATTTTAGTGTGGTTTTGATTTGCATTTCCTTTATGGCCAGGGATGGTGAACATTTTTTCATGTGTTCTGGCCACTTGGACTTCTTCCTTTGAAAAAGTTCTTGCTTCCAGAGTATTCCCTGCTCTTTCCTGTACTAACTGCAAGGTTTTGGTCTGATATTATGGTCCTTAATCCACTTTGAGTTGATACTAGTACAGGCTGACAGGCATGGATCTAGTTTCAGTTTTCTGCAGGCAGATAACCACTTTTTCCAGCAACATTTGTTGAAGAGACTATCTTTCTATAATCATATGTTTTGGGCACTTTTGTAAAAAAATATAAGGTGGATGTAGCTGTATGGATTCATATCTGGGTCTTCCATTCTGTTCCACTGGTCTTCATATCTATTTTTGTGCCAGTACCATGCTGTTTTTATTGCTATGGCTCTGTAGTATAGTTTGAAGTCAGGTATTGTGATACATCCAGCTTTACTCTTTTTGCTCAGTATTGCCTTGACTATTTGCAGCCTTTTGTGTTTCCTAACGAACTTTAGGGTAGTTTTTTTCAATCTCTGTGATGAATGTCATTGGGATTTTGATAGGAATTGTGTTGAATATGGGATTGTTTTTGGTAGTATAGCCATTTTTTCTTTCTGCCAATCCATGAGCATGGGAGATCTTTCTACTTTCTGTAGTCTTCCTTGGTCTCTTTTTTCAGTGGTTTGTAGTTCTTCTTGTAGAGGTCATTCACATCCTTGTTAAGGTTTTTCCTAGGTATTGGATTTTTATTAAGGGTATTGTAAATGGAATTGTTTTCCTATATGCTTTCTCACTTTGTTCATTGTTGGTATATAGAAAGCTTCTAGTCAAGATAGTAACCACCATCACATTAGAAGCAGATAAAATTCAAAGACTGACCCTTAAGTCTACCTTTAATTGCACCTAACAGCCATGAAAATCCTGTGTGGCACAGCCAGCAAGGCAATTCTGACCCTGGGGAAAAAAAGGTCTCTGACTTTTTCTCTTTTTTTTTTCTTTCTTTCTCCCAACAAGCCAAAGACAGAGCATCAATCAGAATCAAACTCTGTGATATCCTGGACTCCTAGCCTGTGGAACTCCTCCCTATGCTACACCACACTGAAAAAAGCGGCACCATTTCTCCCCACCAACCGGCTCCAAAGCTGCTTGCATAAAACTGTAGAATGAACAGATGAGCATCACGTACCATGTGCAACTTCCCTACCCATCACCCACAAAAATCATCCAGTGCAGTCCCTTGCAGACTGAATGCCCCCCCAGCAAAAGAGAAAAATATAAACAGCAAACTGTAACCTAATACTGACAACAGAGGTGGGGATGGAGCAAGGAGCCAAACTCTCAGTGCCAAACTCTCAGTGAGGAAATGTGGGTAAAGCAATGAAGGCTGAGAACAGGCATTGGGCAACAGGCCAACCTCCCAAACAGGGCAAGTTGTGGATCCCAGAGCTGATCTTTGGAACAAAGGGCAGCATTCAAAACTAAATTGCCCCACCTTGCTGTGGAAAGAGCTGACGAACAGGGCTGCAGGTGAAGGACAACACAACTGCTGCCTGGTTAAAACAACAGCTCTGAACATCCTGCATAAACTGTCAGAGTTACCTCACCTCACGAATCCAACTGACATTGTGGACAGAAGGACCAAATACTACTCACAAGCCAGTAACCTGGTGAGAGCACATCAGAGCTTCCACTTGTATGCCAATACCAGGACTGGACACCTAAGAAATAACTCCCGAACTTATACCAAAAGACTGAACATTCTGTGGTTCCTGAAACTGGAGATTTTTATTGTGTTTCTTTCTTTTTTCTAATTATTATTATTATTATTCTTGTACTATTAACTTCACCATCATTATTCTCATATCCCTAATTTTACCCTCTTCGCTTTCCCTCCTTCTCCTGTGCTGCAATCCATTGTTCTCCCTACCAACTACTCTTTCTGCCCATCCTCATCCACTCTTTCCCCCATATTCACCCACCCTTCTATGCTACCCCAACCTGTCACCACACTACCCCTCCTTCCTACACACTCACCACCCACTGACTAGCCTATTGTACCAACTATACACACCCCAATCCCCTGCAATCCCTGACACATGCACCCACCACTACAACAACAGAAGTACACCCAAACACATATAAGGCCTACAAAACCCTGCAGCCCCCAAACATCTTCCCCTACCCACCCCTTTTCTTGCCCAGCCCCACTTTTAGCACCACTTTATCAATTCTCCAAAATAAATAACTAGCCAAACAACCATTACCCCCCAATTCCCATTGTTTATAGATATTATCACCAAGGGGTTTTCTATATAATATGTAAAAAACTGGTCTGGCATTCAACCTGTGAATTTGTTATTGCTAAATTACACCCCCAGGCCAGGGAAAGAAAGAGCACATTAACCTAGCTAACAACCAAGTCAGTTGCAACACAAATATTAAATCAAGGGAAAGAACATGGGCAATTAAAACCACAATGAGCCTATCAAGGACATAGTTGCATAGGACCAAGTGGAGGGATGGGATGCAGAAGAAGGGATAGAAACCACTCTCCTCAAAAAAATAATTCAATACAAGATTCAGTGGAAAATGTAGAAAATGGATATCATCCCTGACCCCAACAAAACAATGATAAATGTCAATAAGGAACCCAGGACACCTACCAAAAAATCCTCAAAGAAGAAATCTTAGAAGATATCACTGAGAAATTCATGGAGAAAAATATTAAACATAGTTAACCAGAATGTACAAGATGCACTCAAGAATTTTCAAGACACCAAAAATAAAGTACATGAGAAGACATAGAAACAAATAAATGAACTCAGAGAGGACTTTAAATGAAACAAAGGATACTACAGAAAGAGAGATTTATGAATTAAAGATGACAACACAAAATATAAAGTAGGATTTGGAAAAAGATATGGAAAACCTCAGAAAAAAAGAATCAGACAGAAATCCTGGAAATAAAATGTCCCTTAAGTCAAACAAAAAATACAGTGGAAGGCCACACCAGCAGACTAGAACAAGTGGAAGACAAATCTCAGATCTCAAAGATAAATTGAAGTTAAAAAAAAAAAAACAAAAGAAATCTTAGTCAAACAACTCAAGAGCTGTGAAAGGAATATGCAAGAACTCACCGACTCCATCAAAAGACCAAACCTGAGAATCATGGGCATTGAAGAAGGAGAAGTACAAGTCAAAGGGCTACATAATATATTCATAAAATAACAGAAAATTTCCCAAATCTCAACAAAGTTTTGCCCTTTCAGGTACAGGAACAGACTTGACCAAAACAGAACCTCCCTACAGCATATTATCATTAAAACAACAAGCACAGAGAACAGAGAAAGAACATTGAGAGCTATAAGAGAGAAAAACCAAATAACTTATAAAGGTAAGCCCATTAAAATAACAGCAGATTTTTCAGTGGAAACATTAGAAGCAAGAAGGGCATGGAGTGAGGTATTTTGGGCACTGACTGAAAACAACTTCAGCCTTTGGTACTCTTCCCAGAAAAATTATCATTCATAATTGACAGAGCCATAAAAGTCTTCCATGATAAACAGAAACTAAAACAATATATGGCCACCAAGCCACCACTATAGAAGAGTCTACAAAATATTTTCTACAAAAAATTCAGCACATAGAAGATGAAAGCAAACGAAACCACAAGAGGATGGGAAGCATCAAACCATAGGAGAAGAAAAGACAAGTAATCAGAGAGTAGCATTGATTTGGCTGCACACGATCAAATCCTTAACCAAAAAAACAACAAGATGGTAGGGATCACCACATATAAATCAATATTAACACTAAATGTCAATGGACTCAAATCTCCCATTGAAAGACACCATTTGGTGAACTGGATTAAAAAGGAAGATCCAACAATCTGTTGTTTACAAGAGACGCATCTTATTGACAGAAATGAACACTGGCTTATAGTGAAAGGCTGGAAGAAGATTTACAAGCAAATGGTCCCCCAAAACAGGCAGGAGTAGCAATACTTATGTCACACAAAATAGATTTCAAACTTATTTGATCAAATGAGATAAAGAAAGGACACTTCATAGTAATAAAATGGGCAAAACAACAAAAGGAAACAACAATTATAAACCTATATGCACCCAATTTCATCACTAAAGGACTTAAAAGCACACAGATTCCAACACAGGAGTAGTGGGAGACTTTAATATCCTTCTATCACCTATAGGTAGGGCATCCAAACAAAAAAATCCATAAAAAAAATCCTAGAAATTAATGACACCGTACATCAAGTGGACTTAACTGATGTCCACAGAATATTTTATCCAGCAACAGCACAATATACATTCTTCCCAGCAGCCCATGGAATTTTCTCCAGAATTGATCATATCTTAGGGCACAAGGAAGTCTCAGAAAATATAAGAAAATAGAAATAAACCCTGACTCCTATCTGAACACAATGCACTAAAACTCATCAAAAACAACAGCAGAAAATATGCAAATAATTAGAGGCTTAATAACACATTCTCAAGCATTAGTGAGTCAAAGAAGAAATAAGAGAGGAAATCAAAAGGTCCCTGGAAGCTAATGAAAATGAAAATACCACCTACCAGAACCTATGGAACATAACAAAGGCAGACCTAAGAGGAAAGTTTATAGCCATGAGTGCATATATTAAAAGGACAGAAAGATCTCAAATAAATGACCTAATGCTACATCTCAAACTCCTAGAAAAACAATAACAAGCAAAATCCAAAGCAAGTAGAAAGAGAGAAAAAACTTTTAAAGGGCCCAAATTAATGAAATAGAGACAAAAAATACAAAGAATGAACAAAACAAAAAGGTAGTTCTTTGAAAAAATAAACAAGATTAACAACCCCCTGGCAAATTTAACTAAAACAAGGAGGGAAAAGACCCAAATTAGTAAAATTAGGAACAAAAAGGGGAGATAACAACAAACACCATGGAAATCCAGGGAATCATCAGAGACTACTTTGAGAACATACATTGCAATAAATTTGAAAATCTTGAAGAAATGGACAAATTTCTAGATACTTATGACCATCCAAAACTGAACCAAGAGGATATTAACCTCCTAAACAGATCTATAACTCAAAATGAAATTGAACCAGAAACTCCAGGACCTGATGGGATCTCAGCGAAATTCCACCAGACCTTCAAAGAAGAACTAACACCAATACTCCTTCAACTTTTCCACAAAATAGAAACCTAACTCATTTTATGAAGCCAGCATTACACTCATCCCAAAACTGGACAAGGACACATCTGAAAAAGGAGGACTACAGGCCAATCTCCTTAATGAACATTGACACAAAAGTCCTCAATAAAATAATGGTAACCAAGTCCAACAACATATCAGAAAGATCATTCACCATGACCAAGTCAGCTTCATCCCAGGGATGCAGTGATGGTTCAACATATGCAAATCAATCAATGTAATATAACACATTAACAGAAGCAAAGACAAATCCAGTTGATTATCTCAATAGATTCAGAAAAAATCCTTTGTGAATATTCAACACAACTTCATGATAAAAGCTCTAAGAAAACTAGGAATAAAAGGAATGTGCCTCAACGTTATAAAGGCTGTACATGACAAACCTATTGCCAACATCATACTTAATGAGGAAAAACTGAAACCATTCCCCCTAAGTCAGGAATGAGACAAGGATGCTCACTCCTATTCAGCGTAGACCTGGAATTCCTACCCAGTGCAAGAAGGAATGCAAGAAGAAGGAATATAAGGAATCCAAACAGGTAAAGAAATAGTAAAAGTATCCCTATTTGCAGACAGCATGATCCTTTACCTCAAAGACCCAAAAAACTCACCCCAAAACTCCTAGATACCATAAACAGCTTCAGCAATGTAGCAAGGTACAAAATCAACTTATAAAAATCAGTAGCCTTTTTATACACCAACAATTAACGAATTGAGAAAGAATATAGGAAAATAATTCCATTTATAATAGCCTCAAAAAAATCAAATACATAGGACAACACAAGATTAACTGTCTTTAGAGTATAAAGGGTTTAAAATAAATAATTCATTGTTATGATGCCATCCAATATGCATCTGTAATTACAGGATGGCTCTTGGTTATAGAGATAAGGGAAAAGTAGAATCTGAAACTTCAGGATTACTACAGTCTCTCCCATGGTTAGAAGATGGCCATAGTGAATTTCACCTCTTTCTCCCTACTCCTCTTACCCCTCTTAACTTTTCCTCTAAGGGCATTTTACTTTCATTTTAGTTTCTGCTTTGAACCTGAATCATATCTAGGTCATTTGTAGTTCATAGAACTTGAACTTGGACAATTTCTCTATTGGGAAACTTTGGTAGTTTGGCTGCAGCTACATCTTTCTGTGGGTTCTGGCACTATTGAATAAAAATCTAGGTTGACTAGGGTTTTTCTAGACTTTGAAAATAATATTGAAATCTTTTTTTATAAAGTGCAGAAAAAATTCTGAAGAGTTAAACATGGAGGGGTTAAAAAGAGTAGTAGATGGGGTGAATTTAATCAAGGTACTTTACATGTATGTATGGAAATATCACAATGAATCCCCTTTGTATAATTAATTTCTGCTGTTGAAAAAATAGAGTTAAATAAGGGCAGGCATTATCCAGGTAGCAGGTGGAAATAGTCAACATAGGTGTGCTTTTTTTTGGGGGGGGGTTTCGTTTGGTTCCTTTATAAATCAATTTTGCCTGGACCTCAATTTCCTTTTATATAATAAAACTTAGTGATGGTACTTTATGTGTTTTTGTTTTTTGTTTTTTGTTTTTTTACTAGATCTGGAATTTGATTTTATACCTGTTCCTTTAAAGAGTTGAACTCTGTTATGGAAATGTTAAGAGATTTAAGTACCTGAATTGCAGAAGGAAGTCAAAACTGGAGGTTTAGACCTTGAGAGGCAGTGTACGGTGTATAGTAATGTTTAAGAGAAAGAAGTTTTAAAAAGAATAAAAATTAAAAAAAATTTTTAAAAAGCGAGAAAGAAGTTTGGCACCACAGTGCTGTTGTGCAAATCCTAGCTCTCTAGCTAAGTAAAGTATTTAACCTCCTGAGCCTTAAGATTTTAATTATTGAAATTGTGAATGGAGAATAATGGGTTTGGGAGGATTAATGAGTCCCTGTTATAATTAGTGGATCACTGTTTGCATTACTAATTGTCTTATGTGCATTTCACATCTGTTCCAAGCAACGTGAAATCTTCCCCAGAGCTAATGCAGTTTCCCAATTTTCTCTTTCTGGTGAAGTTTGTTCACAAGAAGTGCACAAAGAAGTATCTTGGATAAACCTCTAATTCCAGAAAGCTGTCTGCCTTGGTGCACCTGCTGAATAATATTAAGAGCATTTCTTTTTAAAAATCGTGAGCGTCAAGCCACTTTCATTAATACAACAACAATAATAAATGATACTATTTGAGAGATTCAGTGTGTCAGAATTTTACACAATCAAGTTCCCTTTATTTTATTAAAAGCATTTCCTTCTATTCTGTGCACTCATTTTATGTCGCCCACCTGAGTCTCATTTTTGTTAGCGTCCTTTTCCT
>NW_027395361.1:0-15000 GCF_047511655.1 Castor canadensis
GTAACGCAGCAACCACGGGTGTTTGATTTGTCACTGACAGACGCCAAGTACCGAGTCCCCATTTTTCCAGTAATTTTCTTATAAGTTTTGGAATACGTGGACTCAGTGAGGAGTCACAACCTTAGCCGTGTATTAGAATGCCCTGCGGGACCTACGGCATAAAAAAAAAAAAAAAAAAGCAATTTTTTTTTTTTCTTTTTGTCATATTATTGTTGTGGTGTGGGGGACGGTAACATTGAAACCTCAAATTTCAAACTGGTGAAACAGGGAAAAGACACCTGCCTCTGTTTTCCCTTTACAAAACATCGAATTGCCACAGAGTCTGTTTGCAAATATGAGAATCATTCAACTCATAGCTACTTGATGATTGAGTATCTTTCTGGTATTTCTGTAATGTCTTTCTTTCTGTTTTCCCCTGGAGTGTGAACTCTATGTCAGCATTTCTTTAGGTATATGTATGTAATAAAAGGTACTTGACCTTCTTTATTTGGAAGGTAACTGCAATCTCCTTTGATTTTGTTTTGTTTCCTGAGCCACAAGCCCTTTGCTTTTCTTCTTTCTTTCTTTCTTTCTTTCTTTCAGTTTAGTGTACAGCGAGAGAGTTTGCTGAGATAGAAAAGAGTAAAGTGGGGACAGGGTTCCCCTCTTTTCTTTTCCAAATTTTAATACGGTTCTGTGTGTCTGCTTCGTTTTAGCTCCTTCACTGCCATAGCTGGGAGCAGGTGACTGCTTCTTGCCCTCTGCCTTCTCCTTGTCTGCTGATGATCCAGGTGTAAAGGTTATCTGTGCGGTGAACTTTAAACTTCACGCACACTGGCACCCTTTGGCTTGCTGTGAACGGGAAATCCTTGATTTCTTTGATTTGCTGAGGCATGAGCTAGCCTGGGCAAATAATTCCAGAGACCCCTCTTCTCCAAAATAACCATAGCGAACTGGACCGGAAGCCCAATTGCACTGAAGCGATTGGAGCGCAGAAGCACCGAGTTCCGACTCTAGTTCCCCTCCCCCGCTGACACACGAAGGCCCGCCATTTTCTGCCCTGGCCCGCCAGCCATCTTGTCCCCCGGCCACCCAGAAGAAGCACCACACCACACCACACCACACCACACCCACCCAAAACAAACAAAAAGACAAAAACTCGGCTAGGGGCGTGGCTCAAGTAGTAGAGTTGTCTACCTGGTGAGCATGGGGCCCTGAGGTCAACTCTCTCTCTCTCTCTCTCTCTCTGTGTGTGTTTGTGCGCGCACGCGCGCGGCAGATGGCGGGGGGAGTGGGTGGGGGTGGGTGGGGGGAGATGAGGATAGCGGACGATTGCAAGCTTTAGGAAGAACGTACGCGTGCTCGTGGATTGGGAGAATCGGCGCAGTAAAAATGTCGGTACTCCCCAAAGTCATCTACGTGTTGGACGCGATTCCCATCAAAATTCCAATGACGTTCGTTAAAGAGATCGAAAGGCCCTGGGATCAATCCCCAGCACCACGAAAAAGCAAAAAGACAGAAATCATGGGAAGGCTTCAGTGGCTGGAATTTCAGAATCGTAAAGGCAAACTCAACTGATTTGCTGGTCTTGTGAGTTTAGCTAAAAACCTGAAATCACTGAACAAATCCACTTTTGCTCTGGAGCTGTGCCATTCCTTCTGGAAACTGCTATCCACATTAGCTATTCATATTTAAATTAGTTAAAAATAAGTGAAATTTAAAGTCCAGCTCCTTGGTTGTGCCAGTCACATCCCATGTGCTCAGGTGCCCATCACAGAGAAACCCTTCCGTCATCACAGAAAGTTCTGGAGTAAGGACTCAGCTCTATGGCGATGGCCTGGATTTTCCTAACCCCACCGGTTCTCTCGCAGATGAGAACCTGTGTGTATCCCCGTCACCTGTCGCTCCCATCGTGTGTGCAAACAGTCGGCCTTGCCGGAGCTGGTTCCCACTTGCTCCACAGTCAGAATACCACGAATCATGGTCCTGAATTAATTTAGAAATACCTAATCTGTGTTAGGAAAATTAAGGCAATTAGAGAAGTAGCCATGTTAACGTACCACTTAATGATATTCATAAGGACATTTTTATACATAAATTTACTTGAGGCAGTCAAACACGGATGTAGACATGTGGGCATGTGCTTCGTTTCACAGCTGCAAGAGCTAGGCTCACAGCTAACACTGGCCAGGACAGGACAGACCAGGAGTCACAGCAGAGACACCGGCCCCGTGGTTTTTTGGTTCATCCGTGTTTGTTTTTTGTGATGAGGACTTGCTATGCTTCCAAGGCTGGTTTCAAACCTGGATACTCCTGCTGTGGCCTCCTAAGTAACTGGAATTGCAAGCACTTGCCTCGTTCAGATCTTGAGGCTGCCTCAGGACCCATTTCCTGGTGAAGCCTGGTATCTTCCTCTGCGAGGATTCATGGTCCAACTACTCACACGTGAAGTGAGTCCCGGCAGAGAGGATGAGCCAGTCAAGGCCACTGACAAGCCACAAAACTGAAAATCGTCCTTGATTCTCTCAAATCACAGAAAGAGCTGGAGAGTGGTGCAGCAAGCCACAGGTGTAGGCTTCGGGGTGAGTCAGGTTTGGGTCCTGCCCTTCCTTTTTGATCGTGGGCCACTCTTCTTAACCTCCCTGTCTCCAGTCTCCTCATCCTCAGCATGGGAAGCGTGGAAAAAATTATACGGCCACACCATGGACTATCCTGGAGTCATTTACATCAATGTTACAAAAGAGTCTTTATTTTCACAGAACTCATTTAGTTGGTAAAATGTGCTACAACTCACTACACATGCTCTAACCCAATTTTAACAAAATACATGTAAACATACGTGCACGTGTCCCAAGGAAAACAATGCTGGGCAATACAGGTCGAAATGTCAATAAGATAAAATGATAGGCAACATTCCTTTATTTCTGCAGGTGACTTGAAAAAATAAAAGAATTTTTCTACAGACTGTCCAGAGCCTTTAAATTGACCATTTTCTGGCTTTACTCGTGCAGAATATTTTCCCTCACAGTCTGAAGCACTCTTTCTTGCAAGTTAACACGCATGAACTCCAGAGTTAAATACCACATAGCAGTACAGGAAGAAGTCACAAGGTTTCTGCAAGAGATCGAAAAATCTACCGTGAGATTTATATGGAAACACAAGAGGCCGCGGATAGCCGAGGCGACACTCAGCCAAAAGAACGATGCAGGAGGTATCACGGTACCTGACTTCAAACTGTATCACAAGGCAATAACGATAAAAACAGCCCGGTACTGGCACAAAAACAGACACGAAGACCAGTGGAACAGAACAGAGGACCCGGATACGAAGTCACACGACTATCACCGACTTGTCTTTGACAAAGGCGCTAAGAATATACGATGGAGAGATAGCAGCCTCTTCGACAAAAACTGCTGGGAAGACTGGTTAGCGGTCTGCAAAAAAACTGAAGCTAGATCCATGTCTATCACCCTATACCAAGATTAACTCAAAATGGATCAAGGATCTTAATATCAGACCCCAAACTCTAAAGCTGGTACAGGAAAGAGTAGGAAGTACTCTGGAGTTAGTAGGTATAGGTAAGAACTTTCTCAACGAAACCCCAGCAGCACAGCAACTGAGAGATAGCATAGATAAATGGGACCTCATAAAACTAAAAAGCTTCTGTTCGTCAAAAGCGATGATGGTCTCTAAACTGAAGAGAACACCCACAGAGTGGGAGAAAATAGTTGCCAACTATACATCAGACAAAGGACTGATGATAACCAGAATATATAGGGAACTTAAAAAACTAAATTCCCCCAAAACTAATGAACCAATAAAGAAATGGGCAAGTGAACTACACAGAACTTTCTCAAAAGGAGAAATTCAAATGGCCAAAAAGACACATGAAAAAATGCTCACCGTCTCTAGCGATAAAGGAAATGCAAATTAAAACCACACTGAGATTCCACCTCACCCCTGTCAGAACAGCCAACGTCATCGCCAACACCACCGACAACGGGTGTCGGCGAGGATGCGGGGGGGGGGGGGGGTGAAAGGAACCCTCGTACGCTGTTGGTGGGGATGTAGACTAGTACGACCGCTCTGGAAAAAAATTTGGAGGCTACTTAAAAAGCTTGACCTCGATCTACCGTTTGATCCGGCAATACCGCTCTTGGGGCTATACCCAAAAGACTGTGAAAAGGGATGACTCCAGAGGCACCTGCACACCCGTGCTTATTGCGGCACTATTCACAATAGCCGAGTTATGGAAACAGCCAAGATGCCCCACCGCTGACGAATGGATTAAGAAAACGTGGTATCTATACACGATGGAATCGTATGCAGCCGTGAAGAAGAACGAAATGTTATCATTCGCTGGTAATTGGATGGAACTGGAGAACATCATTCTGAGTGAGGTTAGCCTGGCTAACGATGAAATACAGGAGAGGACAGATAAATGCACAAATTGGAAAGTGGCTACAGATGAAAGGTCTGCTGAGAGCTCAGAGGATGACTAGATGGGAAGACACATTCATTTCCCACTTGACTCTGGACAGTTAAGCTCTTATACCTTGGGGTTTTTTGCCAGTGACTCCTTTAGCATAGGGGTCTGAGGTCAGAGCTGTCATGTGCCTTCTATGCTTTGCCAGACTCCTTGTCTTCTATTCTGGCCTGTTAAACTTGATCCCCTTTTCTTGTCAGTGGGGAATCTGGTATTTTGTTATGAAGGTTTCTTGAAGAGATTATTATTATTATTATTATTATTATTATTTTTTTTTTTTTTGCAATTAATCACATTTAGGATAGAGTACCTACACAGCAAATTAAAGGACCCAGAAAGCTGAATTCAGTAATGACCTAGGTACACCAAACATTGAATTTGGGAAATCAAGGGCTGGGATCAAGAGGGGAGTTGGAAGTAGTGCTATGTAGAATGGTTTGACAAAGGGAACACTATGTTCTCTGCCTTTGCTCATACAGCAGGTGTTATAACTGACTTGTCTTCAGTCATGGTGCTTTGAGCCTCATGTATTTTTGTATTTTGACCCCACAGGTGTGGTCTGGTTTACTTAGAGGAAATGGGCATAAGAACAAACCTTTTGCCTTTATGGTGACATCTAGACAGACGACTGTTGTTAGAAGGGACTATGGTTTTCTCAATTTTCCCTGCCGGACAGGGTCTGTAACGACACTTAGTATAACCCTAACGCATGGCAACTGGATAGTAAACGGTTTTCTAGTTCCATTGCTGTCTATCGCCTAAGTGGACTTTCGTTTGAAATTCTTCAGTTGTCGTAATCTCTTCAAATGTTGAAGAATTAGGAATGAGTCGTGCTGTCAAATGCTCTGAAAGGGATGCGAGGCAGCAATTGCCATGTAAAGTTTTTTTTTTCCACGTTGGGGATCAGACCCGGGGCCTTGCGCACGCTAGGCAAGCACACTCTACCACCGAGCTGTACCCCCGCCCATCATTGTCTTCCTGGTTCGTTTCTAACTCTATGAATGAATTCTAGATTTTCCCCGAAACTAAGTTGAATCTGTTCCAAAATGAAACAGGCTTCTCAGTCAGGGACATACCTACTTCTTCCCAGTCTGCCTTTTGCTTAAAAGCACCAAGCAGAGACATTATTTCCCTTTGCTATACTGTGATCCCTACATTATTAAGAAACCAAAAGATCACTGAAAGAAGGCTGGCAGAATGCATGAGTGTTTCATTAGGGGAGAAAAGATCAAGTGACAGTGTCAGTTTTTTTCCGCTTCTCACTTCGTGAGCTGAGTGAAAAGCATGAAAATTCAAAAAAAAAAAAGACCAAAAATCGTATGTTCTCCCTCATATGTGGACATTAGATTAGATCAAGGGCAGACTCAACAATGGGATTGGACTTTGAGCACATGATAAAAGCGAGAGCACACAAGGGAGGGGTGAGGATAGGTAAGACACCTAAAAAACTAGCTAGCATTTGTTGCCCTTAACGCAGAGAAACTAAAGCAGATACCTTAAAAGCAACTGAGGCCAATAGGAAAAGGGGAACAGGAACTAGAGAAAAGGTGAGATCGAAAAGAATTAACCTAGAAGGTAACACACACGCACAGGAAATCGATGTGAGTCGACTCCCTGTATAGCTATCCTTATCTCAACCCACAAAAGCCCTTGTTCCTTCCTGTTATTGCTTATCCTTTCTCTACAACAAAATTAGAAATAAGGGCAAAATAGTTTCTGCTGGGTATTGAGGGGGTGGGGGGAAGAGGGAGGGGGCGGGGGCAGGGGGGAGAAATGACCCAAGCCTTGTATGCACCTATGAATAATAAAAAAAAAAAGAAGAAGAAAGAACATATGCTCAGCTTTAGTACAGCCAGGGTTGTGTGGTGTCCCCGAGAAGGCCAGGGATCCATCTGCAGCCGATATTCTCCTGCGACCTGGCCTCGGCCCCTGGAAAGTAGTTACGATGGGGGGCGGGGGGGGGCGGGGGGGAGAGCATCTGGCTGCTGAAAACTGAAGCAAGCTTGAGCCCCTGAATGTAAATCCCAGTCAGTCCCAACGACGACGACGACGACAGTAATAGTAATTCAAAATATATTTGGGAGGAAGGGCAATGTGGTGTGGCTGTGGTGTAGGCAGAGCCCCTGCCTAGCAAGAGCAAAGCCTTAAGTTTAATCCTATGTTAGTATTTGGGCTGGCGAGTGCCTCAGGTGGTACTGTGCCTACCCTGAGTTCAAACCCCAGTACTACAAATAAATACGTGTGCATATGTGTGCTTCTGCGTGTGTGACATACGTATCTATCTTATCTATCTATCTATCTATCTATCTATCTATCTATCTATCTATGTGTCCATATATGGAACTTAAAAACATTTTATGTGTGAAGTGCAAAAAAATATACAATGTACATGTATGTAAAGTGAAAAGAATTTTTTGAAACTTACTCTATTGCCTGATGATTCCCTCACTCCTCTTATGGGAAGGATTTTTCTCCCACCCCTGGTGAAATACCATACCACTGAATTTGCTCAAGCTTCACCTATTTATTTATTTATTTATTTCATTTTTTTTCCTTTTATTTATTTAAATCGGGGGGGGGGGCGGGGTGAGACCGGGGTTTGAATTCAGGGCCTCCTGCTCACCAAGCAGAGGTTCAAGCTGTACCACTTGAACCACAACCCCGGTCCTTGTAAAGGTGGGAGTATAATGGAAGGGTCTCTGATTTTCTCCCCCTTCCGATTCTCATTGACTACATTTACGTCCTGTCATCTGATACGCTTGGGGGTGTAAAAAAGAAAAAAGCCTATGCTTTCCTTCAGGGAAAGGATGTGAAAACCTTATGTTCCTTTTCTACCGTTGATTCTAACTATAGGGAGGTGACAATTCACCGTTCACCAGAAAATGGTGTCATCTTCCAATATTTAATTTATTTCTCAAATTGAATGTGGAATAGTAATTCTTCTAAGAACTGGAAGTCCCCCCTGGAGTTACGTGGTGACGGCCTACACAGTTTCCTCAGAGATCCTGTCTCAAAAAACCAAAACCAAGCCCCTCTTCCATCATGTCATTCTAATTGTTGTAGCTTGAAGGAAGTCACTTTATGTCTTGGTAACTCCATGTCCTGATGAAAATAACAGCGGTTTCACGATTGGGTTTTGTTGGGGGGGGGGAAGCAGAGAAGGTGGGGGAGTGCGTGTCTCCCATCTCAGGGAATAGGTCGGTTCAAGATGGGAGGCCTCTGTACGGGGCAAGGGAACAGGCATTCCATAAGAGATGTGTTTTCGGAAACAAAAGAAACACAGAGTCTCACTCACGTTGGACCTGGTCTAGAAAAAAGCTAGTCCTCTGAGTCTGAGAGGCAGTCAGTGGGACGGGGATTAGGGTTAGGGTTAGGGTTAGGGTTAGGGTTAGACATTCCTAGATGTGGGCTGGAGTATCTTCTGCTTAAGTGGGAGTCCCTGTGCTGATGTGACAGACGTGTAGCAGACTCTCCGAGTAGTTTACAGATGAGCAGGCACAGAGGGTCTCTGTGTAGAGATGTGATCTTAATAGAAAAAGTGGGAGCTGGCGGAGTGACTCAAGTGTCAGAGTGCCTGCCTAGCAAGCTTGTGTTTCTGAGTTCAAACTCCAGTACCACCAAAAAAAAAAAAATTGCTTTAACAGAAAAAAGGAGCTGGAGCTGGTCGGGCTGTAAGAAAGGCATGGGTGTTTTTTGGTGGTTGCTGCCGCATGTTATGTATGTCTGTACGTATGTTCGGTGTTTTGTGTATTTATTTATTTAATCTTTATTGTTTGGCAGGACAGGAATTTGAACTCACTTCAAATGGACTTGCTTCCTAATTTTTGGGGGGTTTCTTTTTTGGCAATACTGGGGATTGATCTCAGGATGGTAGCGGCCTGGCCTCCTCGTTCCTTAGATGCACACCATAGGGAAGGTGCTCTAGTGCCTGGATGACGGGAGTGTACCACAAATGGTTTGGATTTGGATGGCTGTTTCTCTCCAGAAAAGTTGTTGGCTATCTGCAGTAAGCTACCTAACTGCTGGTTTGAACTACTGCTGGTTTGAACTACTGCTGGTTTGAACTACTGCCTCCGGCCCTCTTTTTATCTTCTTCTTTCTCATTTTTTGGTTTGTTTTTGTGTGCTACTGAGGTTTGAACTCAGGGCCTCCTTCTTGCTAGGCAGCCCTTAATTATTGTATTGAAAGAATCTCATTTCCAAATTGCTGTCCGTGATACACAGCCCGAAATGAAAACAAACTTTTCTTCTATGTGGAAAACAAAGCACTAAGCAGATCCAAAAGCTCTTTTTTCTTTTCTTTTCTTTTTTTTTTTTGGGCTATCCTCCGGTATGGGGATGGAACCCAGGGCCTCGTGAACTGAACGCTAGGCCAGCTGTCCCCAGCCCCAACCCCCCAGCACTGTTTTGTTTATTTATGTCTTTATTCATGTTCTTGTTCATTTCTGTATGTATTTATGTAGCTGCCTATCGGTGCTGGGGTTTGAACTGATGGCCTTGTGCTTGCTAGAGAGGCACTCTGCCACATGAGCCGCAACCCTCCGTTCTGAAGGATTTTTAAAAATTTTCTTCTTTTAAGCATACATCTTAAACAAAACCGAGGAATCCATAAACCGTGATCTAGGGTCAGTTCAGTGTCTCGTCCAGCCAACTCTGCTTTTGCAGGAAGTCCTGAGGTACATAGGTGGGGCTTTTAACAGCTTTCAATGGGTCTCTTTTTGTCTTTGCTGTGACTCGATTTGCAAGACAAAGACGGCTGCCTCTCCGTGCCAGAAGAACTGGTTGGAACCCCCTCCCCCACGCGCTATCACCGGTGTGACCTTTCCGACAGGCCTGGGACTCTCTAAGCAGGCCGTCTGTCACTGAGTGCCATCCGCAGTCCCTTTTCTACTTTGTAAACCAAGTTCTGAGCTCCTTTTCACAAGTGCTCCTCTCTTACAAACCGTGCCTTTTGTTCCAGCCTTTGTCCTTGGGCGGGAAAACCCGCCCGGGAGGAGCCCCTCCCTTGAGCGAGCTCTCGCTTGCTGGCGTCCTAAGCGGTTCTCTCCCGCCATCTCCCGGTGAAATAGGGCAAGGACAGCAGGACGCCCGAGCGTGGGCCCTCTGCTGAGTCTGAGGGCTGTTGTGGGCCTCCGAGGCGGGCCAGGGCTCCCCTTCGTGGCAAAAGACCTAACTCCAGAGAAAATCTCTCACCTGTGAGGAGGAGGGAGGAGGGAGGGAGGGAGGGAGGGAGAAAGGTAAACAGAAAGTTCAGAGAGAGAGGAGAGAGGCAGAGAGAAGATAAGAGGTAGAGGAGAAAGGGAGGTAGAGTCTCTCTCTCTCTCTCTCTCTCTCTCTCTCTCCCTCCCTCTCTCTCTCAACTCTCTCTCTACTTCTGTTTCCGTTTACATTTCTCTCTCTCCCTCCCTCCCTCTCTCTCCCTCCTTTCCTCTCTCTGTCTCTACCTCTCTCTTAACTCTCTCTACCTCTCTCTCCACTTAGTTCTTTCTTAGCTCACTCTGCATTTCTGTCTACTTCTCTAACTCTTTATCTCTCTCTTTGTATTCCTCTCTCTCTCTCTCTCTCTCTCTCTCTCTCTCTCTCCCTCTCTCTGCCTCCCTCCCTCCCTCCCTCCCTCCGTCCTTCTTCCCTCCCTCCTTCCTTTCTCCCTTCCTCCCTTCTTTTCAGCTTTGCTGGGAACCTGAAAGTGTTCTCAAAACATAACTCTGTTTGAATAAAGGAGCTCCCCTCTCACTCCTGGCCGTGCCTGCCAGCCAGGTGACACCTACAGGAGCCTCCTCCCCATTTCCTTTGGTGTATCTGGTGTATCCTCTGTAACTATTTCTTGATGGGTAACGTGATGGGGGTTCCATCTGACATCCTGAAGTCATAACTCTCTCTGATGTTCCTGATGTGAATTTATACCAGCTATGTTCCATAAAACACAAATGCGACACACTGTATATAGCTCAAACTACACCCCATTGTACTTTCAGATGTCACGAGCATTCTGTCTGAATGCATCATGCGTCTAAAATCATAGAGTCAGAGTCGTAGTTATTTTGACACACTACCTTCTTAAATCACGTAGGAAAAAAAAAAAAAGCAGGCATTTGATGTTTAGACCGACAGACCAAACCCTGTGTGGATGCTGGACAAGTGGAGCTTCCCGAGTGCTCTGTGGAGGCCACACACGGCCAATGTATTCCCAACAGCACCCCAGCCGGTGCCAGGGCCCGACTTGATATTCCCGGGCGGGGGCGGGCCGGGCCCCCGGTTCTCATCGTTCCCTGTCAGAGGAGGCTCTCTCGTGTCGTGTCGTGTTCGTGTCACTGTGACCCCCACTGATGCTGTGTGGTGAGGAGCTGAGAGGCGCTGTCCTTTACGTGTATCTGCGCGACGGCGGCGGCGGCGGCGGCGGCGGCGGCGGCGGCGGGGTTCTTTTCTTCTTCCCTGTCAAACAGGGACACAGGGGAGGGAGGGGATGTGAAGTGAGTGACACCGAGGACCCGGGAAGGGACAGGGACACGGGAGGGAGGGGGGGGTGCGATTTTGCAGACGAGGAGAGTGAAGTTGAAACCGCTATCAGATCCTGAACTGCTGGAAACAGCAGCATCCCCGGAGAGTCCTCCTGGGCTTCTGTCTGGACAGGGCGGGACAGATGGACTCTGTGCGTGTGGGGGGGGGGGGCGGGGGGGGCGGGGAAGAAGCGCTGTCTGTACACCTCTGGGTCCGGTTTCCTTTTTGAACTCCTCTCTGGGGTCTCCCAAGGCCCTTGCCGCTTCTCTTTCTCTCGTCGCTGCCCGCCGTGAATTCACAAGCCTCACGAAGGAAGGGGCAGTTTTGACTTCCTCGGGGCTGCCCTGTCAGGGATGGGACGATTTCCAAGGTCCCGGGGCGTCACCTAGCGGACGCTGCGTGGAACGAATGTGGGGTGGGATGAGAAGCCACGGCCGGGATCTGACTCCTGGGAGGTCTCGGGGTGAGTGGGGTGTGGAGTCGGTTGTCAGGCGGACTTTCTGTATGAATCGGTCCCGGCGTCGTGGACCTTGGACTGTCTGTCTGTCATGTCTCGGAGAAAGAGCCGCTCGTTTCGTTTCCCCCCTGTGTTCTCCAGATGGGGCCGTTGGGCTCAAGGAGGTGTCTGTCCCTCGGTCCTCCCGTGGTTTGTTTGGCTTTCGCGGCCGGAGGCCCGCCCGGCCCTCGGAGAGGTTGTTTTTTTTTTGAAACTCAGACAGACATGCTCTCCTCCTCCTCCTCCTCCTCCTCCTCCTCCTCCTCCTCCTCCTCCTGACTGGACTAGCGAATCTGCCTGCTCTGGAGCACACGGTTAAACTTACTAGGCAGGCGCTCCACCCCTTGATCGGCTCCGCCACCCCCACGATCCTGAGGCCCCAAAGATCAACACCTCTCTCCCCGGCCGCCCGCGCGGAGCGCAGCCCGAGACGCGAAGCCGCGGCGGGATCGATCCTGGCGTGTTCTGTGACTCGGGTGCCGGGAAGGACCTGACCTGCCGTCACGGTCTCGGCGGAGTCAGTCCCCTCCCGCCCCCGACTCGGCTGGCTGTCAGGCGGACGGACTTTGTGTGTCAATCGGTCCCGGGGTCGTGGACCTAGCTGGGTCTGTGTGTCTCGGAGCAAGAGCCTCTCGTTTCCTCCCGTTTTTCTACGGGAGGGGCCGATGGGTTCCCTCAGCTGTCCTTCCCGTGGTTTGTTTCGCTTTCGCGGCCGGAGCCCGCCCGGCCCCCGGCACGCCGCTGGCTTTCCTCTTTTCTTTTGTTTTTAGGCGCCCGGGGCTGGCGGCCGAGGGTGGGAGCGAGGGCGGGGAGGATGGCGAGAGCCCAGCGGAGCGCCTCTCCGTGTGATTTTTTTTTTTTTCCACGTCCCCTCCGGGTCTGGGAGTCGGGCGGGCGAGCGATCCCGTGGAAGTGCAAGTGGAGTTGAAGGCGAGCGCCACCTGGCGGCCGCTTTTATATAGCAGGCATCCCTTTGACTTCCGCGGCCGGGCCAAGGGATGACGTGTGGCCGTGGTGAGCCGGGCAGAGTCCCGGCTGCTCCGGGGAGCCGGGCGGCCCTGCGGCCGCGGTGGCGCGGTGGCGCTGCGTCGCCTGTCTGTCGTAGTTTGGACCTGCGGGTTCGCGGGAGGGCAGGCTGTCGCCGCGCTCCCGGGCTCCGCGTCTGCTGGTGCGGCTGGTCCGGGACTTTCCGGAGAGCTCTTCCGCGAGCGGAGGCCTAGCGGACGGAGCGAGCCCGAGCCTTGGGGGCTGGAGTTGGGACGGGGCCGCTCGGCCGCCGGCCGGCCCTGGCTCCTCGGGAGTCACGGACCGGTCCCCGGGTAGGCGGTCGCCCGGCGCAGACGCGGCCTCGCCCGCCCGCGTGCCCTCGCGCGGTCCGTTCGTCGGAGGTGCCTGCCGCGGGTGAGTCCCCCCCCGCCCCCCGCTCCGCGTTCCGCTCACCGGCCGGGGAAGGTGTGCCCGGCCCGCTACGGCTCTCGAGTCGTCGCCGGGGTCCCTTTCTGCCCCCAGAGGGGTCGACCAGCTATCCCTGTGGGCTCCGGTCGTGTCTCTGATGGGGACGTCCTGGACACGGGTGGCCGGGACTCGGTTCCGGGAGGCCGCCGTCACCGGTGGACTCGCCCCGCTTCCGGGCACGCACTTTTAGCTTGGCGACGCGGGCGTTTTGTACCTGCAGGTAAGTGCTGACACGCTGTCCCTCGGTGGTTGTCGCCGAGGGGTGGACGGAGCCGCTCTCCTCGGACGCCCGTCTCTGTGGCTTTTCTGCCGCCCTCCGCGCGCTTCGGGAGCCCGTCGTGCCGGCGCGCAGGCTCTTTGGACGTCCGAGTGCTCCGATCTCGAGGCCGCCTCCGGGTTCCGACATCGACGGCGACCCGGAGGTGTTCGGTGTGGCGGGCGGACGAGGCGCCGGCCGGGGGCCCTCTGCTCCCCGCGCGCTTCCCGCCACGGGCCTCGGTGAGGCGGCGTTTAGGACAACCCGACTTTTCCGTGGACTTTGGCGGGGCCCCGGTGCCCCTTTGCGTGTCAGGCGTTCCCGTGCTGCTGGGTTTGTCCGTCGCTCTCACCCGGGGGGGTTCGGGGAGCGGGCGAGGCTTTTTAAAGTTGGGCTTCTTTCTGGTGGCTGTCCTCGCCTGCCTTTTCCTATCCCGGCCTCTACCGGCTGCTTTTCCTTTTTTTTTTTTTTTTTTTTTTTTTTTTTTTTGGTTATCTGAGCGAGGGGCTGTTTCTGTAAGACCGGCCCTGCCACCGCCCCGGCCTCCCGAGTGCTGGTTCCCCGCGCTTTCTGTGTTTTGTTTTTGTTTTTTTGTTTTGTTTTGTTTGGGGCTCTCTCCCGCATTCGCGTGCTTGGGCCATCCCGAGGCTGCTCACGAGTGCTGGGATACGGCGGGCGTGCGCCACCCGCGCTCGACTCTCCCCCCTTCCCCCTTTTTTGGCCTTTTACGAGGGGGTTGCCTTTTCCCGAGGCGTTTCTTCCTGCTCGGCTGCTGTTTTGGTTTTGTCTCGTGTTTTGAAACTCAGGCTCGCTTTTGTCTTTCCCGACTCGGCGCCCTGCCCTCCCGGGTGGCGGGGTCTGGCCGTTTTCGCCTCCCTTCTCGCGATCGATGTGGTGACGTGGTGCTCTCCCCGGGCCGGGCCTAAGCCGCGCCAGGCGAGGGACGGACATTCACTGCGAATGGGACCGCTCTTCTCGTGCTGCCAGCGGGCCCCTCGCTTCTCCGCCCCACCTGCCGGTGGTGTGCGGAAGGCAGGGGTGCGGTATCCGGCCTGACCTTCGCCTTCCCCGCCCTCTCCTCGTGGTCGGGGACCCAGACGTGCGGGAGAGGGGATCACCCCTCCCGCGCCCTGGTGCCTTGGCGGTGGGTCGGCCCCTCCCCGCGGTGGGGCAGGGGCCCGCGTTTCCCCCGCCGTGCCGCGCGTCCTCCTCGGGCGCGCGAGCCGCGTACCGTGCGTCGTCGGCCCTTCGCGGTGCTCCTGGAGCGCTCCGGGTCGACTCGAGGTGCCCGAGGCTGAGCGGTGGTGCCGTTCCCGTGTCCCCCGGTGTCTCTGCTCCGGTCGCCGCTGTGGCGGGGCTGCCCCGTCCGCGTTGGCGGGCTTCTCGAGGCCATCGGCCAGAGAAAAGGGGGGTCGAGGCGGTGAGAGAGAGGGCGGCGGCGGCGAAGGCCGCCTGCCGCTTCTTGACGGCCGTGTCGCGGGTGCGACTCGGTCCTTGGGGCGGGCGCACGCCCGCGCGCCGCCTCTCCCGGTTGGCCGCGCGCGGGCGTGTCGAGCGATCGTGGCGGGCCGTGGGCCGTTCTGCCGTGCCACCCGGCGGACTGAGCGGAAGATAACGTGAGGTCGCCCCGGCCTCTGACCGCGAGTGCTCGACGTGTGCCCCGTGCTTACCTATACCGCAGACCCCCCCTCGCCTGGCCACTCCCGCGGACGGATCCCGCCTCTGCGGACCGACGGGGGCCGGTGGGCCGGGTTCGGTCCACCCTCAGTGAGCAAAGTTTCTTCTCTAGCGATCCGAGCGGGGCGTGCTTTGCGAAGAGGTGGGGAGGTGC
>NW_027395361.1:30000-50000 GCF_047511655.1 Castor canadensis
TACCATATAAAATCCACGAGGATTCAGTTGTGGGAGGACGCCCGCCCCCCCCCCACCATGCACGAGTGTGTTCCACACACTCACACACACACACCCTCACTCCTGTCATCTCTGGTACTTCTGGTGTAGCACGTGACCGTTTCATGGCTGATTGTTTGAATTGAGGACTGACTGGGGTTTCGACTCTCCATTTTGCTATGGTTATTTTGGACATGCATGGAAGTCTTGTGGAATTCGTAACCTTAGTGGTTGCCCAAAATGAACAATAGGTGGCGCTCGATGACTACTCTTGGCATTACCGGGAGAGAGGGGTGTGTGTGTGTGTGTGTGTGTGTGTGTGTGTGTGTGTGTGTGTGTGTGGTGTGTGATGTTCAGAAGTCACGTGCGTGTCAGAAAGGACTCTGTAAGAAACACCAGAGATGGACAGTTTCTTGTCCGAACACAAAGGAAAAAGGAGAGGGATTCGCAACTGATCGTGGTCTCCAATTTCTGAATGGCAGAGCCTCCGCTGAGAAATGCAATGAAGAAAATGCTTCGGAATTGTCACCACGAATCCCCTCACCCATACTGAACGTGCACATCCTAATAAAAACACCCTCGATGGGAGGGAGGGAGCGGGAGGGACGGTCGGACGGACGGACTGAGAGAGTGAGAGAGATTATAAAGCATGCGGCTTGTACCCTACTTGGGAGGATAAAGTAGCAGCTCCTCAAGTGCTATCCCTTGCCATACGACTCACAGACTGAAATGACACGGGGCACCGTCCGTCCGTCCGTCCGTCCGTCCGAACGGAGGCCTTTCTGGCAACACAGCTTTGTGTTAACAAATTCGACCTGGACTTCTGTGTATTTGTAAAAAGCTGTTTCTTGACCGAGACCTCACCTTGTCCCCACTCTACCCCCAGATTCAGAGCATCGATCCGGCCGTGTGACACAGCATCCCTGCTTCTTTTCATCAGCATGAAATGGAACACAGGCGTTCTGCTCTCTCTTGAACCTGTCCTGCCTAGGAGGCTGTGGAGAGCTTTTAAATAGTACCGGTGGTTGTTTGGTTCTGATAAGATCCCACTGTGCTTAAATACTCTAAGAAAACCTGTGGATGGATAAGGAAGGGAGAAGATGGCAGCACTTCTTCATTTAAAACGAAGAAAATGAAATGATCGCAGTAACATTTCCTTATGTTCGCTGCACAGAATGAGTTCTGCTGTTACAAATTTGACGCCGGTTGTTTTTACAATTTAAGATCCCAACTTTTACTGCTATTTTTCCTACTCCAAAAAACACTTACAGCTTTTTCTCTAGGAACCTGATATTTGTGTAGTATGATTCACTGGAATGTTTTTCTTTGTGATGAAAGAGACGGGGGTGGGGGGACACGGGGACGGGGACGGGGACGGGGGACGGGGGACGGGGGGACGGGGGACGGACATAAGAAGGCGATGAGGGTGATTCTAACTCTGCTGGATTCATGTATTGAGTTTTCATTAGTTATTTTTACTAACATTATTTATTTAAAAATTTATATAAACTTATTAATTTATAAAAATAAATTTATTTATGTATTTACTACTGATTTGCAGTACGAGGGAGGGATCAGACCCAGAGCTTCCTCCTTGCTAGCATGCTAGGCAAACGCTCGACCGCTGAGCTACATCCCCAGCTGTAATCGTGCTGGTTCCACACAGGCTTTTCTTAAATGCAGATTTTGTCATAAAGTTGTTACCGAGTTTTACATTTTTTAGAAAGCATTAAGACGTTATTGATTTTTTTAAAGAAAAAAGTTCACTTTTTGGCTTATCCTATTTTGGCCCTTTCAGATCTCACACACACAGACACACACACACACTCACTCACTCACTCACTCTCTCTCCTTTGTATTTATTTTTCCTTCCTTCCTTCCTTCCTTCCTTCCTTCCTTCCTTCCTTCCTTCCTTCCATTTTGGTGCTGGCGGGTGGTACTGGGGCTTGAACTGAGGGCCTCATACTGCCAGCCTGTGGCATGGACAACGCTCTTGCCTCTACCCAGTCCAAAATCATCACCCCCGAGATGAATCCCCATTACCTACGCGTTGTGGGTGGTTGGGAAAGTCCAGTCGAGGATGCGTCTCCTCTTTCAGAGATTATAAAATGGAAGCTTTAGACGGCAGTGGAAAGTGGCTTACGGAGAGAGAGAACGAAAAGATGTGTTCACGTCACGTCTTTCTTGTCTCGCTTTGTGAACGTTTCCGGTGTTTTGTCACTGCTGGGTTTGTATTTGTGTGGTTGTTAGCTAGAGCTCCGATGGGTTGGATTTTTGAAGCGGGCGGTCGGTCGCTCGTGCGGACCGGCTGTGGAAGTTCAGGGGGACTCGCTCATCGGTGGATGTGCAGTACCGATGACTTGTTGATAGTTCCTTTAAATAAATACTTTTATTTGCTTAATCGTGATAAGGGGTAGGAAGAGGACAGGATTTCAGAGCTACCCTTTGTGAGTTTTCATTTAGATTCCTGGTGATAACTGGAATCTATTGTCACTTTAAAAAACAAAAAACAACCACAAAAAAAAAACTAGAGTCCAGAAAATATTTCTTGTGACCTGCTCTTTCACAAAGAATGCTTACTTTTGCTAACTGAGAGTTGCCGGGCGGTTAGAGTGACCGGGTCGTTTCAATAGAGACTGAAAAATAAAACTTCTACTTAGATCTTAGAAGCAAGGATAATGCTTAGGTTACTGTTATTTGTACTTTGAATCGTTTTCTCTCTGAGTTAAAACTCCTAAAAATGTATAAGCGTTATGCTACGCCACGCCAGTTTTACTCCCGGGCGGTAGTCTGTGTTCACACGGACGGACGGACGGACGGACGGACAGACGAGCTGAGGTGATTTTGATAAGACTTAGTGGCAAATGACCAGGCTGATCTGCTGTTTGAGTTTTCTCTTTAGTTTTTTTCTTGTCTTTTGGCCGAGCAAGGTCCGTCGATAAATGTCGCTCCTGTGCGTGTGTGCGTTAAACAAGATGTAGACGGCTCCTGTGCGAGATGCTGCATCATGAAAAGGAGCTCAAACCCCAGGTCCGGAAAGAAAAAATAAATAAATAAAGAGGGAACTCCATCTAATACAGCAGTAGTTTTGCTTGGCGACGATGAGCACACGTGTAGCACTTTGACAATATCTCTGAACTTTGGGGGGTGGAGGGGATGGGATGGGTACTGGGGTTTCATCTCGGGGCCTACACCTTAAGCCACTCCACCAGCCCTGTTTTCTGGAACTATTTGATTTGCCTGGGGCTGGATTTGAACTTGGATTCTCCTGATCTCTCCCTCCTGAGTAACTAGGATTACACACGTGAGCCACTGGTGCCTGGCTGATACCGCTGCTGAATTACTTAAACCTTTCTCGGCCCTAGAAAAAACTCCATTCGTTGGTTTCATCTTACAATGAGATGGTTGTAATGAATGAAAGTAGGCACCTGGTAACGCAGCAACCACGGGTGTTTGATTTGTCACTGACAGACGCCAAGTACCGAGTCCCCATTTTTCCAGTAATTTTCTTATAAGTTTTGGAATACGTGGACTCAGTGAGGAGTCACAACCTTAGCCGTGTATTAGAATGCCCTGCGGGACCTACGGCATAAAAAAAAAAAAAAAAAAGCAATTTTTTTTTTTTCTTTTTGTCATATTATTGTTGTGGTGTGGGGGACGGTAACATTGAAACCTCAAATTTCAAACTGGTGAAACAGGGAAAAGACACCTGCCTCTGTTTTCCCTTTACAAAACATCGAATTGCCACAGAGTCTGTTTGCAAATATGAGAATCATTCAACTCATAGCTACTTGATGATTGAGTATCTTTCTGGTATTTCTGTAATGTCTTTCTTTCTGTTTTCCCCTGGAGTGTGAACTCTATGTCAGCATTTCTTTAGGTATATGTATGTAATAAAAGGTACTTGACCTTCTTTATTTGGAAGGTAACTGCAATCTCCTTTGATTTTGTTTTGTTTCCTGAGCCACAAGCCCTTTGCTTTTCTTCTTTCTTTCTTTCTTTCTTTCTTTCAGTTTAGTGTACAGCGAGAGAGTTTGCTGAGATAGAAAAGAGTAAAGTGGGGACAGGGTTCCCCTCTTTTCTTTTCCAAATTTTAATACGGTTCTGTGTGTCTGCTTCGTTTTAGCTCCTTCACTGCCATAGCTGGGAGCAGGTGACTGCTTCTTGCCCTCTGCCTTCTCCTTGTCTGCTGATGATCCAGGTGTAAAGGTTATCTGTGCGGTGAACTTTAAACTTCACGCACACTGGCACCCTTTGGCTTGCTGTGAACGGGAAATCCTTGATTTCTTTGATTTGCTGAGGCATGAGCTAGCCTGGGCAAATAATTCCAGAGACCCCTCTTCTCCAAAATAACCATAGCGAACTGGACCGGAAGCCCAATTGCACTGAAGCGATTGGAGCGCAGAAGCACCGAGTTCCGACTCTAGTTCCCCTCCCCCGCTGACACACGAAGGCCCGCCATTTTCTGCCCTGGCCCGCCAGCCATCTTGTCCCCCGGCCACCCAGAAGAAGCACCACACCACACCACACCACACCACACCCACCCAAAACAAACAAAAAGACAAAAACTCGGCTAGGGGCGTGGCTCAAGTAGTAGAGTTGTCTACCTGGTGAGCATGGGGCCCTGAGGTCAACTCTCTCTCTCTCTCTCTCTCTCTGTGTGTGTTTGTGCGCGCACGCGCGCGGCAGATGGCGGGGGGAGTGGGTGGGGGTGGGTGGGGGGAGATGAGGATAGCGGACGATTGCAAGCTTTAGGAAGAACGTACGCGTGCTCGTGGATTGGGAGAATCGGCGCAGTAAAAATGTCGGTACTCCCCAAAGTCATCTACGTGTTGGACGCGATTCCCATCAAAATTCCAATGACGTTCGTTAAAGAGATCGAAAGGCCCTGGGATCAATCCCCAGCACCACGAAAAAGCAAAAAGACAGAAATCATGGGAAGGCTTCAGTGGCTGGAATTTCAGAATCGTAAAGGCAAACTCAACTGATTTGCTGGTCTTGTGAGTTTAGCTAAAAACCTGAAATCACTGAACAAATCCACTTTTGCTCTGGAGCTGTGCCATTCCTTCTGGAAACTGCTATCCACATTAGCTATTCATATTTAAATTAGTTAAAAATAAGTGAAATTTAAAGTCCAGCTCCTTGGTTGTGCCAGTCACATCCCATGTGCTCAGGTGCCCATCACAGAGAAACCCTTCCGTCATCACAGAAAGTTCTGGAGTAAGGACTCAGCTCTATGGCGATGGCCTGGATTTTCCTAACCCCACCGGTTCTCTCGCAGATGAGAACCTGTGTGTATCCCCGTCACCTGTCGCTCCCATCGTGTGTGCAAACAGTCGGCCTTGCCGGAGCTGGTTCCCACTTGCTCCACAGTCAGAATACCACGAATCATGGTCCTGAATTAATTTAGAAATACCTAATCTGTGTTAGGAAAATTAAGGCAATTAGAGAAGTAGCCATGTTAACGTACCACTTAATGATATTCATAAGGACATTTTTATACATAAATTTACTTGAGGCAGTCAAACACGGATGTAGACATGTGGGCATGTGCTTCGTTTCACAGCTGCAAGAGCTAGGCTCACAGCTAACACTGGCCAGGACAGGACAGACCAGGAGTCACAGCAGAGACACCGGCCCCGTGGTTTTTTGGTTCATCCGTGTTTGTTTTTTGTGATGAGGACTTGCTATGCTTCCAAGGCTGGTTTCAAACCTGGATACTCCTGCTGTGGCCTCCTAAGTAACTGGAATTGCAAGCACTTGCCTCGTTCAGATCTTGAGGCTGCCTCAGGACCCATTTCCTGGTGAAGCCTGGTATCTTCCTCTGCGAGGATTCATGGTCCAACTACTCACACGTGAAGTGAGTCCCGGCAGAGAGGATGAGCCAGTCAAGGCCACTGACAAGCCACAAAACTGAAAATCGTCCTTGATTCTCTCAAATCACAGAAAGAGCTGGAGAGTGGTGCAGCAAGCCACAGGTGTAGGCTTCGGGGTGAGTCAGGTTTGGGTCCTGCCCTTCCTTTTTGATCGTGGGCCACTCTTCTTAACCTCCCTGTCTCCAGTCTCCTCATCCTCAGCATGGGAAGCGTGGAAAAAATTATACGGCCACACCATGGACTATCCTGGAGTCATTTACATCAATGTTACAAAAGAGTCTTTATTTTCACAGAACTCATTTAGTTGGTAAAATGTGCTACAACTCACTACACATGCTCTAACCCAATTTTAACAAAATACATGTAAACATACGTGCACGTGTCCCAAGGAAAACAATGCTGGGCAATACAGGTCGAAATGTCAATAAGATAAAATGATAGGCAACATTCCTTTATTTCTGCAGGTGACTTGAAAAAATAAAAGAATTTTTCTACAGACTGTCCAGAGCCTTTAAATTGACCATTTTCTGGCTTTACTCGTGCAGAATATTTTCCCTCACAGTCTGAAGCACTCTTTCTTGCAAGTTAACACGCATGAACTCCAGAGTTAAATACCACATAGCAGTACAGGAAGAAGTCACAAGGTTTCTGCAAGAGATCGAAAAATCTACCGTGAGATTTATATGGAAACACAAGAGGCCGCGGATAGCCGAGGCGACACTCAGCCAAAAGAACGATGCAGGAGGTATCACGGTACCTGACTTCAAACTGTATCACAAGGCAATAACGATAAAAACAGCCCGGTACTGGCACAAAAACAGACACGAAGACCAGTGGAACAGAACAGAGGACCCGGATACGAAGTCACACGACTATCACCGACTTGTCTTTGACAAAGGCGCTAAGAATATACGATGGAGAGATAGCAGCCTCTTCGACAAAAACTGCTGGGAAGACTGGTTAGCGGTCTGCAAAAAAACTGAAGCTAGATCCATGTCTATCACCCTATACCAAGATTAACTCAAAATGGATCAAGGATCTTAATATCAGACCCCAAACTCTAAAGCTGGTACAGGAAAGAGTAGGAAGTACTCTGGAGTTAGTAGGTATAGGTAAGAACTTTCTCAACGAAACCCCAGCAGCACAGCAACTGAGAGATAGCATAGATAAATGGGACCTCATAAAACTAAAAAGCTTCTGTTCGTCAAAAGCGATGATGGTCTCTAAACTGAAGAGAACACCCACAGAGTGGGAGAAAATAGTTGCCAACTATACATCAGACAAAGGACTGATGATAACCAGAATATATAGGGAACTTAAAAAACTAAATTCCCCCAAAACTAATGAACCAATAAAGAAATGGGCAAGTGAACTACACAGAACTTTCTCAAAAGGAGAAATTCAAATGGCCAAAAAGACACATGAAAAAATGCTCACCGTCTCTAGCGATAAAGGAAATGCAAATTAAAACCACACTGAGATTCCACCTCACCCCTGTCAGAACAGCCAACGTCATCGCCAACACCACCGACAACGGGTGTCGGCGAGGATGCGGGGGGGGGGGGGGGTGAAAGGAACCCTCGTACGCTGTTGGTGGGGATGTAGACTAGTACGACCGCTCTGGAAAAAAATTTGGAGGCTACTTAAAAAGCTTGACCTCGATCTACCGTTTGATCCGGCAATACCGCTCTTGGGGCTATACCCAAAAGACTGTGAAAAGGGATGACTCCAGAGGCACCTGCACACCCGTGCTTATTGCGGCACTATTCACAATAGCCGAGTTATGGAAACAGCCAAGATGCCCCACCGCTGACGAATGGATTAAGAAAACGTGGTATCTATACACGATGGAATCGTATGCAGCCGTGAAGAAGAACGAAATGTTATCATTCGCTGGTAATTGGATGGAACTGGAGAACATCATTCTGAGTGAGGTTAGCCTGGCTAACGATGAAATACAGGAGAGGACAGATAAATGCACAAATTGGAAAGTGGCTACAGATGAAAGGTCTGCTGAGAGCTCAGAGGATGACTAGATGGGAAGACACATTCATTTCCCACTTGACTCTGGACAGTTAAGCTCTTATACCTTGGGGTTTTTTGCCAGTGACTCCTTTAGCATAGGGGTCTGAGGTCAGAGCTGTCATGTGCCTTCTATGCTTTGCCAGACTCCTTGTCTTCTATTCTGGCCTGTTAAACTTGATCCCCTTTTCTTGTCAGTGGGGAATCTGGTATTTTGTTATGAAGGTTTCTTGAAGAGATTATTATTATTATTATTATTATTATTATTTTTTTTTTTTTTGCAATTAATCACATTTAGGATAGAGTACCTACACAGCAAATTAAAGGACCCAGAAAGCTGAATTCAGTAATGACCTAGGTACACCAAACATTGAATTTGGGAAATCAAGGGCTGGGATCAAGAGGGGAGTTGGAAGTAGTGCTATGTAGAATGGTTTGACAAAGGGAACACTATGTTCTCTGCCTTTGCTCATACAGCAGGTGTTATAACTGACTTGTCTTCAGTCATGGTGCTTTGAGCCTCATGTATTTTTGTATTTTGACCCCACAGGTGTGGTCTGGTTTACTTAGAGGAAATGGGCATAAGAACAAACCTTTTGCCTTTATGGTGACATCTAGACAGACGACTGTTGTTAGAAGGGACTATGGTTTTCTCAATTTTCCCTGCCGGACAGGGTCTGTAACGACACTTAGTATAACCCTAACGCATGGCAACTGGATAGTAAACGGTTTTCTAGTTCCATTGCTGTCTATCGCCTAAGTGGACTTTCGTTTGAAATTCTTCAGTTGTCGTAATCTCTTCAAATGTTGAAGAATTAGGAATGAGTCGTGCTGTCAAATGCTCTGAAAGGGATGCGAGGCAGCAATTGCCATGTAAAGTTTTTTTTTTCCACGTTGGGGATCAGACCCGGGGCCTTGCGCACGCTAGGCAAGCACACTCTACCACCGAGCTGTACCCCCGCCCATCATTGTCTTCCTGGTTCGTTTCTAACTCTATGAATGAATTCTAGATTTTCCCCGAAACTAAGTTGAATCTGTTCCAAAATGAAACAGGCTTCTCAGTCAGGGACATACCTACTTCTTCCCAGTCTGCCTTTTGCTTAAAAGCACCAAGCAGAGACATTATTTCCCTTTGCTATACTGTGATCCCTACATTATTAAGAAACCAAAAGATCACTGAAAGAAGGCTGGCAGAATGCATGAGTGTTTCATTAGGGGAGAAAAGATCAAGTGACAGTGTCAGTTTTTTTCCGCTTCTCACTTCGTGAGCTGAGTGAAAAGCATGAAAATTCAAAAAAAAAAAAGACCAAAAATCGTATGTTCTCCCTCATATGTGGACATTAGATTAGATCAAGGGCAGACTCAACAATGGGATTGGACTTTGAGCACATGATAAAAGCGAGAGCACACAAGGGAGGGGTGAGGATAGGTAAGACACCTAAAAAACTAGCTAGCATTTGTTGCCCTTAACGCAGAGAAACTAAAGCAGATACCTTAAAAGCAACTGAGGCCAATAGGAAAAGGGGAACAGGAACTAGAGAAAAGGTGAGATCGAAAAGAATTAACCTAGAAGGTAACACACACGCACAGGAAATCGATGTGAGTCGACTCCCTGTATAGCTATCCTTATCTCAACCCACAAAAGCCCTTGTTCCTTCCTGTTATTGCTTATCCTTTCTCTACAACAAAATTAGAAATAAGGGCAAAATAGTTTCTGCTGGGTATTGAGGGGGTGGGGGGAAGAGGGAGGGGGCGGGGGCAGGGGGGAGAAATGACCCAAGCCTTGTATGCACCTATGAATAATAAAAAAAAAAAGAAGAAGAAAGAACATATGCTCAGCTTTAGTACAGCCAGGGTTGTGTGGTGTCCCCGAGAAGGCCAGGGATCCATCTGCAGCCGATATTCTCCTGCGACCTGGCCTCGGCCCCTGGAAAGTAGTTACGATGGGGGGCGGGGGGGGGCGGGGGGGAGAGCATCTGGCTGCTGAAAACTGAAGCAAGCTTGAGCCCCTGAATGTAAATCCCAGTCAGTCCCAACGACGACGACGACGACAGTAATAGTAATTCAAAATATATTTGGGAGGAAGGGCAATGTGGTGTGGCTGTGGTGTAGGCAGAGCCCCTGCCTAGCAAGAGCAAAGCCTTAAGTTTAATCCTATGTTAGTATTTGGGCTGGCGAGTGCCTCAGGTGGTACTGTGCCTACCCTGAGTTCAAACCCCAGTACTACAAATAAATACGTGTGCATATGTGTGCTTCTGCGTGTGTGACATACGTATCTATCTTATCTATCTATCTATCTATCTATCTATCTATCTATCTATCTATGTGTCCATATATGGAACTTAAAAACATTTTATGTGTGAAGTGCAAAAAAATATACAATGTACATGTATGTAAAGTGAAAAGAATTTTTTGAAACTTACTCTATTGCCTGATGATTCCCTCACTCCTCTTATGGGAAGGATTTTTCTCCCACCCCTGGTGAAATACCATACCACTGAATTTGCTCAAGCTTCACCTATTTATTTATTTATTTATTTCATTTTTTTTCCTTTTATTTATTTAAATCGGGGGGGGGGGCGGGGTGAGACCGGGGTTTGAATTCAGGGCCTCCTGCTCACCAAGCAGAGGTTCAAGCTGTACCACTTGAACCACAACCCCGGTCCTTGTAAAGGTGGGAGTATAATGGAAGGGTCTCTGATTTTCTCCCCCTTCCGATTCTCATTGACTACATTTACGTCCTGTCATCTGATACGCTTGGGGGTGTAAAAAAGAAAAAAGCCTATGCTTTCCTTCAGGGAAAGGATGTGAAAACCTTATGTTCCTTTTCTACCGTTGATTCTAACTATAGGGAGGTGACAATTCACCGTTCACCAGAAAATGGTGTCATCTTCCAATATTTAATTTATTTCTCAAATTGAATGTGGAATAGTAATTCTTCTAAGAACTGGAAGTCCCCCCTGGAGTTACGTGGTGACGGCCTACACAGTTTCCTCAGAGATCCTGTCTCAAAAAACCAAAACCAAGCCCCTCTTCCATCATGTCATTCTAATTGTTGTAGCTTGAAGGAAGTCACTTTATGTCTTGGTAACTCCATGTCCTGATGAAAATAACAGCGGTTTCACGATTGGGTTTTGTTGGGGGGGGGGAAGCAGAGAAGGTGGGGGAGTGCGTGTCTCCCATCTCAGGGAATAGGTCGGTTCAAGATGGGAGGCCTCTGTACGGGGCAAGGGAACAGGCATTCCATAAGAGATGTGTTTTCGGAAACAAAAGAAACACAGAGTCTCACTCACGTTGGACCTGGTCTAGAAAAAAGCTAGTCCTCTGAGTCTGAGAGGCAGTCAGTGGGACGGGGATTAGGGTTAGGGTTAGGGTTAGGGTTAGGGTTAGACATTCCTAGATGTGGGCTGGAGTATCTTCTGCTTAAGTGGGAGTCCCTGTGCTGATGTGACAGACGTGTAGCAGACTCTCCGAGTAGTTTACAGATGAGCAGGCACAGAGGGTCTCTGTGTAGAGATGTGATCTTAATAGAAAAAGTGGGAGCTGGCGGAGTGACTCAAGTGTCAGAGTGCCTGCCTAGCAAGCTTGTGTTTCTGAGTTCAAACTCCAGTACCACCAAAAAAAAAAAAATTGCTTTAACAGAAAAAAGGAGCTGGAGCTGGTCGGGCTGTAAGAAAGGCATGGGTGTTTTTTGGTGGTTGCTGCCGCATGTTATGTATGTCTGTACGTATGTTCGGTGTTTTGTGTATTTATTTATTTAATCTTTATTGTTTGGCAGGACAGGAATTTGAACTCACTTCAAATGGACTTGCTTCCTAATTTTTGGGGGGTTTCTTTTTTGGCAATACTGGGGATTGATCTCAGGATGGTAGCGGCCTGGCCTCCTCGTTCCTTAGATGCACACCATAGGGAAGGTGCTCTAGTGCCTGGATGACGGGAGTGTACCACAAATGGTTTGGATTTGGATGGCTGTTTCTCTCCAGAAAAGTTGTTGGCTATCTGCAGTAAGCTACCTAACTGCTGGTTTGAACTACTGCTGGTTTGAACTACTGCTGGTTTGAACTACTGCCTCCGGCCCTCTTTTTATCTTCTTCTTTCTCATTTTTTGGTTTGTTTTTGTGTGCTACTGAGGTTTGAACTCAGGGCCTCCTTCTTGCTAGGCAGCCCTTAATTATTGTATTGAAAGAATCTCATTTCCAAATTGCTGTCCGTGATACACAGCCCGAAATGAAAACAAACTTTTCTTCTATGTGGAAAACAAAGCACTAAGCAGATCCAAAAGCTCTTTTTTCTTTTCTTTTCTTTTTTTTTTTTGGGCTATCCTCCGGTATGGGGATGGAACCCAGGGCCTCGTGAACTGAACGCTAGGCCAGCTGTCCCCAGCCCCAACCCCCCAGCACTGTTTTGTTTATTTATGTCTTTATTCATGTTCTTGTTCATTTCTGTATGTATTTATGTAGCTGCCTATCGGTGCTGGGGTTTGAACTGATGGCCTTGTGCTTGCTAGAGAGGCACTCTGCCACATGAGCCGCAACCCTCCGTTCTGAAGGATTTTTAAAAATTTTCTTCTTTTAAGCATACATCTTAAACAAAACCGAGGAATCCATAAACCGTGATCTAGGGTCAGTTCAGTGTCTCGTCCAGCCAACTCTGCTTTTGCAGGAAGTCCTGAGGTACATAGGTGGGGCTTTTAACAGCTTTCAATGGGTCTCTTTTTGTCTTTGCTGTGACTCGATTTGCAAGACAAAGACGGCTGCCTCTCCGTGCCAGAAGAACTGGTTGGAACCCCCTCCCCCACGCGCTATCACCGGTGTGACCTTTCCGACAGGCCTGGGACTCTCTAAGCAGGCCGTCTGTCACTGAGTGCCATCCGCAGTCCCTTTTCTACTTTGTAAACCAAGTTCTGAGCTCCTTTTCACAAGTGCTCCTCTCTTACAAACCGTGCCTTTTGTTCCAGCCTTTGTCCTTGGGCGGGAAAACCCGCCCGGGAGGAGCCCCTCCCTTGAGCGAGCTCTCGCTTGCTGGCGTCCTAAGCGGTTCTCTCCCGCCATCTCCCGGTGAAATAGGGCAAGGACAGCAGGACGCCCGAGCGTGGGCCCTCTGCTGAGTCTGAGGGCTGTTGTGGGCCTCCGAGGCGGGCCAGGGCTCCCCTTCGTGGCAAAAGACCTAACTCCAGAGAAAATCTCTCACCTGTGAGGAGGAGGGAGGAGGGAGGGAGGGAGGGAGGGAGAAAGGTAAACAGAAAGTTCAGAGAGAGAGGAGAGAGGCAGAGAGAAGATAAGAGGTAGAGGAGAAAGGGAGGTAGAGTCTCTCTCTCTCTCTCTCTCTCTCTCTCTCTCCCTCCCTCTCTCTCTCAACTCTCTCTCTACTTCTGTTTCCGTTTACATTTCTCTCTCTCCCTCCCTCCCTCTCTCTCCCTCCTTTCCTCTCTCTGTCTCTACCTCTCTCTTAACTCTCTCTACCTCTCTCTCCACTTAGTTCTTTCTTAGCTCACTCTGCATTTCTGTCTACTTCTCTAACTCTTTATCTCTCTCTTTGTATTCCTCTCTCTCTCTCTCTCTCTCTCTCTCTCTCTCTCTCCCTCTCTCTGCCTCCCTCCCTCCCTCCCTCCCTCCGTCCTTCTTCCCTCCCTCCTTCCTTTCTCCCTTCCTCCCTTCTTTTCAGCTTTGCTGGGAACCTGAAAGTGTTCTCAAAACATAACTCTGTTTGAATAAAGGAGCTCCCCTCTCACTCCTGGCCGTGCCTGCCAGCCAGGTGACACCTACAGGAGCCTCCTCCCCATTTCCTTTGGTGTATCTGGTGTATCCTCTGTAACTATTTCTTGATGGGTAACGTGATGGGGGTTCCATCTGACATCCTGAAGTCATAACTCTCTCTGATGTTCCTGATGTGAATTTATACCAGCTATGTTCCATAAAACACAAATGCGACACACTGTATATAGCTCAAACTACACCCCATTGTACTTTCAGATGTCACGAGCATTCTGTCTGAATGCATCATGCGTCTAAAATCATAGAGTCAGAGTCGTAGTTATTTTGACACACTACCTTCTTAAATCACGTAGGAAAAAAAAAAAAAGCAGGCATTTGATGTTTAGACCGACAGACCAAACCCTGTGTGGATGCTGGACAAGTGGAGCTTCCCGAGTGCTCTGTGGAGGCCACACACGGCCAATGTATTCCCAACAGCACCCCAGCCGGTGCCAGGGCCCGACTTGATATTCCCGGGCGGGGGCGGGCCGGGCCCCCGGTTCTCATCGTTCCCTGTCAGAGGAGGCTCTCTCGTGTCGTGTCGTGTTCGTGTCACTGTGACCCCCACTGATGCTGTGTGGTGAGGAGCTGAGAGGCGCTGTCCTTTACGTGTATCTGCGCGACGGCGGCGGCGGCGGCGGCGGCGGCGGCGGCGGCGGGGTTCTTTTCTTCTTCCCTGTCAAACAGGGACACAGGGGAGGGAGGGGATGTGAAGTGAGTGACACCGAGGACCCGGGAAGGGACAGGGACACGGGAGGGAGGGGGGGGTGCGATTTTGCAGACGAGGAGAGTGAAGTTGAAACCGCTATCAGATCCTGAACTGCTGGAAACAGCAGCATCCCCGGAGAGTCCTCCTGGGCTTCTGTCTGGACAGGGCGGGACAGATGGACTCTGTGCGTGTGGGGGGGGGGGGCGGGGGGGGCGGGGAAGAAGCGCTGTCTGTACACCTCTGGGTCCGGTTTCCTTTTTGAACTCCTCTCTGGGGTCTCCCAAGGCCCTTGCCGCTTCTCTTTCTCTCGTCGCTGCCCGCCGTGAATTCACAAGCCTCACGAAGGAAGGGGCAGTTTTGACTTCCTCGGGGCTGCCCTGTCAGGGATGGGACGATTTCCAAGGTCCCGGGGCGTCACCTAGCGGACGCTGCGTGGAACGAATGTGGGGTGGGATGAGAAGCCACGGCCGGGATCTGACTCCTGGGAGGTCTCGGGGTGAGTGGGGTGTGGAGTCGGTTGTCAGGCGGACTTTCTGTATGAATCGGTCCCGGCGTCGTGGACCTTGGACTGTCTGTCTGTCATGTCTCGGAGAAAGAGCCGCTCGTTTCGTTTCCCCCCTGTGTTCTCCAGATGGGGCCGTTGGGCTCAAGGAGGTGTCTGTCCCTCGGTCCTCCCGTGGTTTGTTTGGCTTTCGCGGCCGGAGGCCCGCCCGGCCCTCGGAGAGGTTGTTTTTTTTTTGAAACTCAGACAGACATGCTCTCCTCCTCCTCCTCCTCCTCCTCCTCCTCCTCCTCCTCCTCCTCCTGACTGGACTAGCGAATCTGCCTGCTCTGGAGCACACGGTTAAACTTACTAGGCAGGCGCTCCACCCCTTGATCGGCTCCGCCACCCCCACGATCCTGAGGCCCCAAAGATCAACACCTCTCTCCCCGGCCGCCCGCGCGGAGCGCAGCCCGAGACGCGAAGCCGCGGCGGGATCGATCCTGGCGTGTTCTGTGACTCGGGTGCCGGGAAGGACCTGACCTGCCGTCACGGTCTCGGCGGAGTCAGTCCCCTCCCGCCCCCGACTCGGCTGGCTGTCAGGCGGACGGACTTTGTGTGTCAATCGGTCCCGGGGTCGTGGACCTAGCTGGGTCTGTGTGTCTCGGAGCAAGAGCCTCTCGTTTCCTCCCGTTTTTCTACGGGAGGGGCCGATGGGTTCCCTCAGCTGTCCTTCCCGTGGTTTGTTTCGCTTTCGCGGCCGGAGCCCGCCCGGCCCCCGGCACGCCGCTGGCTTTCCTCTTTTCTTTTGTTTTTAGGCGCCCGGGGCTGGCGGCCGAGGGTGGGAGCGAGGGCGGGGAGGATGGCGAGAGCCCAGCGGAGCGCCTCTCCGTGTGATTTTTTTTTTTTTCCACGTCCCCTCCGGGTCTGGGAGTCGGGCGGGCGAGCGATCCCGTGGAAGTGCAAGTGGAGTTGAAGGCGAGCGCCACCTGGCGGCCGCTTTTATATAGCAGGCATCCCTTTGACTTCCGCGGCCGGGCCAAGGGATGACGTGTGGCCGTGGTGAGCCGGGCAGAGTCCCGGCTGCTCCGGGGAGCCGGGCGGCCCTGCGGCCGCGGTGGCGCGGTGGCGCTGCGTCGCCTGTCTGTCGTAGTTTGGACCTGCGGGTTCGCGGGAGGGCAGGCTGTCGCCGCGCTCCCGGGCTCCGCGTCTGCTGGTGCGGCTGGTCCGGGACTTTCCGGAGAGCTCTTCCGCGAGCGGAGGCCTAGCGGACGGAGCGAGCCCGAGCCTTGGGGGCTGGAGTTGGGACGGGGCCGCTCGGCCGCCGGCCGGCCCTGGCTCCTCGGGAGTCACGGACCGGTCCCCGGGTAGGCGGTCGCCCGGCGCAGACGCGGCCTCGCCCGCCCGCGTGCCCTCGCGCGGTCCGTTCGTCGGAGGTGCCTGCCGCGGGTGAGTCCCCCCCCGCCCCCCGCTCCGCGTTCCGCTCACCGGCCGGGGAAGGTGTGCCCGGCCCGCTACGGCTCTCGAGTCGTCGCCGGGGTCCCTTTCTGCCCCCAGAGGGGTCGACCAGCTATCCCTGTGGGCTCCGGTCGTGTCTCTGATGGGGACGTCCTGGACACGGGTGGCCGGGACTCGGTTCCGGGAGGCCGCCGTCACCGGTGGACTCGCCCCGCTTCCGGGCACGCACTTTTAGCTTGGCGACGCGGGCGTTTTGTACCTGCAGGTAAGTGCTGACACGCTGTCCCTCGGTGGTTGTCGCCGAGGGGTGGACGGAGCCGCTCTCCTCGGACGCCCGTCTCTGTGGCTTTTCTGCCGCCCTCCGCGCGCTTCGGGAGCCCGTCGTGCCGGCGCGCAGGCTCTTTGGACGTCCGAGTGCTCCGATCTCGAGGCCGCCTCCGGGTTCCGACATCGACGGCGACCCGGAGGTGTTCGGTGTGGCGGGCGGACGAGGCGCCGGCCGGGGGCCCTCTGCTCCCCGCGCGCTTCCCGCCACGGGCCTCGGTGAGGCGGCGTTTAGGACAACCCGACTTTTCCGTGGACTTTGGCGGGGCCCCGGTGCCCCTTTGCGTGTCAGGCGTTCCCGTGCTGCTGGGTTTGTCCGTCGCTCTCACCCGGGGGGGTTCGGGGAGCGGGCGAGGCTTTTTAAAGTTGGGCTTCTTTCTGGTGGCTGTCCTCGCCTGCCTTTTCCTATCCCGGCCTCTACCGGCTGCTTTTCCTTTTTTTTTTTTTTTTTTTTTTTTTTTTTTTTGGTTATCTGAGCGAGGGGCTGTTTCTGTAAGACCGGCCCTGCCACCGCCCCGGCCTCCCGAGTGCTGGTTCCCCGCGCTTTCTGTGTTTTGTTTTTGTTTTTTTGTTTTGTTTTGTTTGGGGCTCTCTCCCGCATTCGCGTGCTTGGGCCATCCCGAGGCTGCTCACGAGTGCTGGGATACGGCGGGCGTGCGCCACCCGCGCTCGACTCTCCCCCCTTCCCCCTTTTTTGGCCTTTTACGAGGGGGTTGCCTTTTCCCGAGGCGTTTCTTCCTGCTCGGCTGCTGTTTTGGTTTTGTCTCGTGTTTTGAAACTCAGGCTCGCTTTTGTCTTTCCCGACTCGGCGCCCTGCCCTCCCGGGTGGCGGGGTCTGGCCGTTTTCGCCTCCCTTCTCGCGATCGATGTGGTGACGTGGTGCTCTCCCCGGGCCGGGCCTAAGCCGCGCCAGGCGAGGGACGGACATTCACTGCGAATGGGACCGCTCTTCTCGTGCTGCCAGCGGGCCCCTCGCTTCTCCGCCCCACCTGCCGGTGGTGTGCGGAAGGCAGGGGTGCGGTATCCGGCCTGACCTTCGCCTTCCCCGCCCTCTCCTCGTGGTCGGGGACCCAGACGTGCGGGAGAGGGGATCACCCCTCCCGCGCCCTGGTGCCTTGGCGGTGGGTCGGCCCCTCCCCGCGGTGGGGCAGGGGCCCGCGTTTCCCCCGCCGTGCCGCGCGTCCTCCTCGGGCGCGCGAGCCGCGTACCGTGCGTCGTCGGCCCTTCGCGGTGCTCCTGGAGCGCTCCGGGTCGACTCGAGGTGCCCGAGGCTGAGCGGTGGTGCCGTTCCCGTGTCCCCCGGTGTCTCTGCTCCGGTCGCCGCTGTGGCGGGGCTGCCCCGTCCGCGTTGGCGGGCTTCTCGAGGCCATCGGCCAGAGAAAAGGGGGGTCGAGGCGGTGAGAGAGAGGGCGGCGGCGGCGAAGGCCGCCTGCCGCTTCTTGACGGCCGTGTCGCGGGTGCGACTCGGTCCTTGGGGCGGGCGCACGCCCGCGCGCCGCCTCTCCCGGTTGGCCGCGCGCGGGCGTGTCGAGCGATCGTGGCGGGCCGTGGGCCGTTCTGCCGTGCCACCCGGCGGACTGAGCGGAAGATAACGTGAGGTCGCCCCGGCCTCTGACCGCGAGTGCTCGACGTGTGCCCCGTGCTTACCTATACCGCAGACCCCCCCTCGCCTGGCCACTCCCGCGGACGGATCCCGCCTCTGCGGACCGACGGGGGCCGGTGGGCCGGGTTCGGTCCACCCTCAGTGAGCAAAGTTTCTTCTCTAGCGATCCGAGCGGGGCGTGCTTTGCGAAGAGGTGGGGAGGTGCCCGCCTCCCCCCCGCGTCTGCCCGCCCGCCTACGTTCTCGCTGCGCGAAAGTCAGCCGTCCGACGCGTCTGTCCCGATCCGATGCGTGCCCGCGCCTCCCCCCTCCGAGCTGGGGGAGGGTCCCGCGGGGGGGTCCCGGCCGGTGTCCGGCTCTCTCGGGGGCCTGCCCGCGAGCGTGCGCCGAGGTCTCGCTCCGCTGGCGCGTGGTGTGTCCGGTGGGGGGGGTGTGTTGGGGGGGTCGGTGGTGTGGCGGACGTCCCGGTCGGTCCCGCCCCTCCCCTCACCCTCCCGTCGCCGTCGCCGCCGCCGCTGCTGCCGCCGCCGCCGCCGCGAGGGGCTCTCCGCCCGCTCCCGTCCCGTGTCGCCGGCCGTTGGCGCCGACGGCGGTGTGCCGGCGCCGGCGTGGGCCCGGGTGGCCCGTCGCGCCCCTCGCGCCGGGCGCCGCGACGGTGGGTGCCCGTCCCCCGGAGGAAGGGGGCCGTACGCGTGTGGGGTTCTCTCGAGCGAGGCCGCCGAGGCGGTCGTCCTCCCCGGCGTGCGGACGTCGGCGGAGTCGCGCGTGGGAGTCCCCGTCGACGGGGCTGGTGGACGCGGGTGTTCTCTCCTCGCGGGAGGAGGTGACTCCTCCCGTGGGGGGTGCTCTTCGGACTCCGCCGGGCTCCGGCTTCCGGGCGTCGCGGGCGATGGCGGGACCGCCCCCGTGGGGGGGCGGTGGGATCCCGCCTGGTTTCCCCGGCGGCCCCGGGCCGTGCGCTCCGCGGGTCTCTCCCCGTCCGCTTCCCCGTCCGGGGTGGGGCTCCCGTCCGCCCTCGCCGTCGCCGATCCTCGCCGTGCGCCCGGGCGACCGGTCGCCGTGAGACGGTCGGTGGCGTGTGCGGGGGTGGAGCCGCGACCGGCTCGGCGAGGACGCGGGCTCGGCCTCGACGAGGCGTCGCCGTGGGTCCGTCGCCGACGGCGGGTCCGGGTCGGTCCGTCCCGGGTGGGGGCTCGCGCGCGGGACCGCCGATGCGCCGCGGGGGCGCTGGCGGTGAGATTCCCGTGCGTGGGTCCCGGACCGGGCGGAAGGCCGGGCTCCCCGAGGCGGTCGTTTCCCCGGCGACCTCGCGGGTGACCGGTGCCGCGTCCCCGCGGCCCTTGTGACGCCGCCTCCCCGCGCCGGGGGTTGGCCGTCCGCCACGTTCGCGTGCCGCCCGTCTCGAGTTTTCTCCCTCCGCCCGGCTTCTCCGATCCCGGGGGCTCGCTTTCCCGCTCGTCGCGTGTCGCCCGCCGTGGTGGGGACCGCGGCGGCGGCCCCGGGTCCTCCGCCCCGCCGCCCCGCCGGCGGCGGCGTTAGGTGCCCGCGGGAAGTCGGGGCGCCCCGTCCCGCCCCCGGCCCGTCGGTGAGTCGAGTGTGGCGAGGCCCTCCCCGTCCCGCGGCGCGCGCGTGCGGGGGCGGGGTCGGCGCGGACCCGGGTCCTCCGGCCCGTCCGTCGCGGGAGTCGTCGTCGCCGGCCGGCGTGGCGTCGTGCCCGCCTCGCGCGTGCGGGGTCGTTCGGGAGGGGGGCGCCCGGG